>NC_056743.1:311190842-311400842 GCF_019279795.1 Protopterus annectens | reverse complement strand
ACGTGCCTTGGACGGTCCTGCCGCAACAATGCCCCCCCCCACCCAAGGCGAGAGGTGTCCGTGGTCACTGTGGCTAGGGGAGGGGACATAGAGAAGGGGCGCCCCGTTTGGAGGTCCGGAGACCGGAGCCACCATAACAGGGCACTCCTGCAAACCCTGCTGAGAGGGACAGGATGGCTTAGGGGAAAACGTAGGAAGGACCATTGGACTTGGAGTGTCCATTGCAGAATTCTCATATTTAGGTGAGCCATGGGAAGGAGATTGATGGTAGCAGCCATTGAGCCTAGGGCCCTCAGGACCAGTTCCATCAGAGGAGTCGGACAATGAAGAATGGCCTGCACATGTAGTTTTAAGGATCACAAGCGGTCCGGGGTCAAGAAAACTAAGAGCTGGTTTGTGTCTACCCTGGCTCCGATAAAATCTATGGCCTGAGTCGGGAGCAGGGAGCAGGGAGGACTTCCCAGCATGAATCGTGATCCCCAGCCGGGGTGCTAAGCAAAGGAAGAAATTCCTGGCTCTGCAGAGTAGATGCCATGTGGGGGCGATCAGGAGTCAGTCGTCCAGGTACGGAAAGACCTGAATTCCCTGGAGTCGCAGGTGGGTCGCTAGTACCGCCAACACCTTGGTGAACACCCTGGGGGCTGTGGTGAGACCAAAGCGGAGGACCCTGAACTGATAGTGACTGGCTCCTAGCCGGAAGCGGCGAAACCTCCTGGATCATCTGTCCATTAAGATGTGGTAGTACGCATCCTTGAGGTCTATGGAGCACATCCAGTCGTTCTCCTGCAAAAGGGGGCGAATGGATTGAAGAGTGACCATCCGGAACTTTTCTTTGGCTATTGCCAGGTTCAATAAGGATAAGTCGAGGATTGGCCTTAAGTCCCCCGTCTTTTTTGGCACCAAGAAGAACCTGGAGTAAAAGCCTGATCCGTACTGGTCTGGGGGGACGTGCTGGATCGCTCCTTTTTCTAGCAGCTGCCGAATCTCTGTAGCTGCGGCCTCCCTCTGATCAGGTGGGACATCGGGGAGGAATCTGGGTCTGAGAGGGGGATGGAGAAACGGAATCTCATAGCCTCTGGATATGATCCGAAGCACCCAGCGGTCTGTCGTGATGGACTCCCAAGCTGCTAGGTGCTTCGAGAAATGCCCCCCGACTGCCTCCAGAGTGGAGCAGTCGGGTAACCCCTCAGGGTTGCTGTGTGGGCCGATCAGAGAAAGGTTCTCTGGACCCAAAGTTCTTCAGGCCCCCTCTGTCTCTAGGGCGGCATCCACCCTGTTCTCCTCTTCCTCTACCTCTGAAGGACGGGGAGTCCGGAGCAAAACAGGATTGCTGAGACTTTCGGAACCACATCTTCTTCTGTCCCTTTTGGTTCTTCGAGAAGAACCTCTGGGGAGCAGAGAAGCGGACTCCTACGGCAGACAACATCTTCACATCTTTCTCGCTCTGGACCAAGGTATCGCGTATGGTCTTGCCAAAAAGGGCAGAACCATCAAATGGGGCATTAGCGAATGACGCCTTGAAGGGTTCCGTGAAATCACAGTGGCGGAGCCAGGCCTGTCGCCTTAGTAAGACGCCCGCTCCTCTAGCTCTAGCGGCCCCTTCCATAGCATGGGAGAGCAGCCACATAGAGGTATTGGAAATCGACCTGAGAGTGGCCATTCGGGTAGAGTACACCTGTTTGTCCTATGCCGACATGGACTCTGGGTGATGACCCGGCGTATTCTTTCATAAGATCCCGCTGGAGCCGTATGACATGTGCCATGTAGTTCAGCAACCTTATGGAGAAGGTGGCTGAAGCAAACATCCGCTTCCCTAAACGGTCCATCGCCCGGGACTCCTTGTCAGGGGGATGGACCGAGGGACTCTCTTGGGCCAGTTCCCTCTTGGTGGCCACCGCCACCAACATGGCATCTACAGGGGTTCCCTTGCTCCAATGAGACCTGTCCGAAGGTGGGCTGAGAATTCTGTCAGGCCTCTTAGGGATGGGCTCCACAGTGTCCGGCTCTTTCCAAGCCCTGGTAGTGATCAGATCTACCAGGGGATCGGCCGGATGGGACACCCAAGAGGTAGACGGGCCTGCTTCAAATGCCTCCAGGAACATGGACTTATCCGAGGTAGGCTTTGGGGCAGACCACCCCCCCCCCGATCCTGAGCATCTCTATGATGTCTCCAAATGAGACGTCTTCGGGGGGGGTGATCTTGGGGAGCCTTCCCCTTCCTCCAAGTCCGTGTCCTCAGTCAAGGACTCGGGGGAGTCCCAGTGCCTCCTTTTGCACTTGCACTTGTGAGGGACCTCCTCAGGAGGGCTGTCTGAGGAGGCCTCACCAGCCACATCTTGTTCTAACAAGGGAACTACCTGGGACGTCTGAGCAGGCTGTCCCTGAGGCCGGGTGATGGAAGTCGGACCCATCTGCGAGAGAGTGCAGGGTTGAGCCGTAGCTAAGGCTGGGGGCCTGGATTCCATCGACAGAACCCTCTCTACCATGTCGAATGCTGAAGGAGAGTCGCTCCCCCTAGGATCCGAGAGCCGACTCTCCCTCGGATCCGACGGGCAGATCGGAGCCGGAGCCGAAGCCATCGGATCCGAAGGGCCAGTATGCTCCGACCTAGTCGGAGCCGAAGGCACACTGACTGCCTCGGATCCGAAGCTCAGCTCTCAGCTCCAAGAGCTAGGATCCATAGAAAAGGGACCCGACAGACTCGAGGGTACTGTCGGCGCTGAAGTACCCGAGACTACCAGTGCCGACACCCCCTGTCTACGATGCTACTCGGCTCCGAAGACCCCGAGCCTGGGAAGCGGGTCGGGGAAGGAGCTATTGGGGCAAAAAAGGGGGTCGAGCTCCCCCCCCCCAGAGGGGGGGGAGAGGCAGGAGAGTCCCATCTGCAGCTGGGCCTGGAGGAACCTTCTCATCATCCGGTCCAAGTCTGCATCCGTCAGGCTTCTGGTCGACCTGGTAGAGGCCACCGAGGCGGGACGGGAGTGCCGCCTCGATGACCTCAAGGGAGATCGGGTCTCCTCCTCTGGCCCCGGCGAAAAGCAGGGAGAGCAGAGAAGGAGAAGGCCCGGCCGTCCCGGGGGGAGATACCCGCTTGGCCGGCGGATCCGACACAGAGGCCTCAGCCCGCCGCTTGTGTTTCTCGCGGCACTTCTCCCTCCTAGCTTCCCTATCCTCCTGGCCCAAAGAGGGAGGTTGGGTCCCGGCCAGTGGAAGGGAAGGGTCCGTGGATGCTGCCGCAGCCGTGGCAGGAACCACAGAGGGGCCGGAGGACGGTGCCGAGTCCGGGGGCAGGAGTCCCACCAGGATCAGCTTCGACCTCCGGTCCCTGATAGCCATGGGGTTGAACGCTGCACAAATTGTACAGCCAGAAGATAGGTGTTCAACCCCAAGGCATAAAACGCACCGAGTGTGACCATCAGCCGGGGAAAGCTTATGGCCACACTCGGTACATTTAGAAAAGAATGTCTTGGAGGCCTCAGACATTTAACTAAAACACAAGCACTAGGCCCCAAGACCACACACACAAACACACCCTAACACTCTAAGAAACAAGGGGGAGGAAACGCAAAACCCGAGGGAACACTCTAAAACTAAAACTAAACTAGTTCCAACACTCAAAAATCAAGAAGTTAAAAAAAAAAATAGAAAGATTTTTCTCACAAGAAGTCTCAGGAAACTCAGATGCTCAAGATCAAGCTGCTGTTCAAACCGCGGCAAACTAGATCTGGGATCAGGAAGGGGTGGGCAGGGAGTTATGGGTAAGGGGGAGGAGCTTGGAGCTCGGATCTTAGCTGCTGGAAACTGCTGGCTCGGACCCGATATGGATCCGATAACCCATAGGTTGATGCACAAATGAAGTTAACTACTTCAGATCCAATTTTATGTCCAATTCTGTGGTAGCAGCACTGATTTTGATTTTATATATCCACTTTTGATATAAAAAAGTGTACACATCCCTGTTAAAATGCCAGGTTTTTGTGATATAAAAAATGTGACCACAATAAATCATTTCAAAACTCTTCCATCTTTAATGTGACCTATAACCTATACAATTCAATTGAAAAACAAACAAATCTGTTAGGGGAAAAATATAAAAAATAAAAAACATACAATACGCTGGTCACATAAGTGTGCACACCCCTAAATTAATACTTTGTTGTGTGTGCACACCCTTAAACTAATACTTTGTTGAAGCACCTTTTCATTTAATTGCAGCATACAGTCTTTCTTGGGTAGGAGTCTATCAGCATGGCACATCTTGACTTGGCAATATTTGTCCACGCTTCCTTGCAAAAGCACTCATGTCAGACTCTTGTACACAACCCTCTTCAAGTCACCGCACAGATTTTTTTATTGGATTTAGGTCTGGGCTCTGGCTGGGCCATTCCAAAACCTTAATATTCTTCTGATGAAGCCATTCTTTTGTTGATATGCTTGGGGTCACTGTCGTGTTGAAAATTGAAATTCCTGTTTATCTTCAGCTTTCTAGCAAATACCTGAAGGTTTTGGGCCAAAAGTGACTGGTGTCTGAAAATGTTCATAATTCCCTCCACCTTGATTAAAGCCCAGTTCCAGCTGAAGAAAAGCAACCCCAAAGCATGATACTGCCACCACCATGCTTCACCGTGGGGGTGGTGTTCTTTTCCTGATGCAAAGTGTTGTTTTTGCGCCAAATGTACCTTTTGGAATTGTGGCCAGAAAGTTCAACCTTGGTCTCATCAGACCATAACACATTTTCCCACATACTTTTGGGAGACTTGATGTATTGTTTTGCAAATTTTAGCTGGGCCTGGATGTTTTTCTGTGTAAACAAAGGCTTCCATCTTGCAACCCTACCCCATAATCCAGACATATGGAGAATATGGGAAATTGTTGTCACATGTAGTACACAACCAGTACTTGCCAGAAATTCCTGCAGCTCCTTCAGTGTTGCTGTAGGTCTCTTGGCAGCCTCCCTGACCAGTTTTCATTGTGTCTTTTCATCAATTTTAGAAGGATGTCCAGTTCTTTGCAATGTCACTGTTGTCCCATATTTTCTCCACTGTCTTTCATGGTATATCCAGTGCTGTGGAAATTTTTTGTACCCTTCTCCTGACTGCTACCTTTCAGCAATGAGACCCCTTTGATGCTTTGTAAGCTCTCTGTGAACCATGGCTTTTGCTGTAGCAGGCAACTGAGCAAATGTCAGGAAAATCCTACTAGGACAGCTGAACTTTATTTGGGGTTAATCAGAGTCTCTTTAATTGATGGCAGGTGTGTACCCAAGAAATAGGAATGCTGTAATTAAATCAAAAGGTGCATCAACAAAGTATTAGATTAAAGGGCTGCACACACAACAAAGTATTAGTTTAAGGGTGTACCCACTTATACAACCAGCGTATTGTACGTTTTTTTTTTCCTTAACAGATTTACTTGCTTTTCAATTGAATTGTACAGGTTATAGGTCACACTGATGGCTCATAGGTGTGTACTAGGCTAATGGCCCTGGAACCTTTACAAGCCTAGCCCATAGAAGGGCCCTGGCATCGTGCCACCCGACGTTAGTTCCCAGTGCCTCTATCAAGTACAGCCACTGAAATGATCTCTGGGATGAACTTTCTATTACCCATCCACTCATCAAGATTTCTCTTGAAGAGGGTCAGTGAGGTGCTCTGCTTAATATGTATGTGAAGTCTACTCCAGAGCATGGGCAGTCTCTAGGTGAGGAACCTGCCCCTCCAGCATGTTCTGTTGATTGTGGTAATGAGGTTGAGGTCTCTGGAGTGTGTGGTGTGGAGAGATTGGGATTTCCTTAGATGGAGTATTTATAACCGAGCTGGATCAGACATGGCTTTGTAAGTCAAGCAGAGATCACCTCTAAGTAGGCGATATGAGACAGAGAATAGCTGGAGTCTTTTGAGTCTGTCCATGTAGGACATGTGTTTAATGCCTATGATCCTCTTCGTGAGGTACTTCTGTGGCCTCTCCAGCTGTTGCAGGTGTCTAGTGAGGTACATGCTAAATGGGGCATTATACTCGATCACTGGTTTAATGAGGGAAGAGTAGAGAGAGATGATGACCTCTTTCTTCTTGGATGCAAAACCCTTGGTAATGAGATGTGTTACATAGAAGGACTTTCTGACCACAGTGGCAATGTGGTGGTCGAAGGAAAGGTTGCCGTCAACCTGTGTCTCCAGATCTCTTATAACATCTTCAGTGCTCAGTGGGCTCCCATCGATGTGGCAGTTAGTGGGAATTAAGTTTTTACCAAAGGGGATGATGATGCATTTTTTGGCATTAAGGTTAAGGTCATTGGTTTCAGTGAGGCCTTTCTGTAGGATGTCTACATCACTTGGGGAGTTAATGGCTCCCAGCTTGTAGTCGTCTGCGAACTTGGTCAGCCAGAGTCGTTTTGTGTTGGCCTGGACTTCTGAGAAGTAGATAATGAACAGGACACCCCAGGACTGATCCCTGTCGGACTCCACTCATGACTGGTCGGCAGTCTGACTTGGAGTCCACTACTTTCACACTATGTGTTCTATCTGTGAGCCACTTTGCAACCCGCCTAGTGATATAAGGGTTGATGCCTAGTTTGGTGAGTTTATCAATAATTCTCAAGTAAGGAATGGTATCAAAGTCCTTGGCCAGACTGAGGTAGGCTGTATGCACTGCCTTACCGTCATCCACAGCCCTGGTGACTGACTCAAAGAAGTCAAGCAGGCACGATCTCCCTTTCACAAAGCCAAACTGCGTGGGGTCTAGAGTTTGGAGATTTCCTATATCTTTGTTAATCAGGTCCATGATGATGCACTGCATAACTTTACATATCAAACTTGTCAGGCTAATGGGGCGATAATTCTCAGGGTCTGTAGTCGCTCCCCCTTTATGGCAAGGGATGACTGTAGCAGTGCGCCATTCAGTAGGGACAAAACCTGAGGTGAGGCTGTGACTGAACAGGGCACACAGATGTGGTGCCAGTTCACTTTGTAGTTCATGTAGAACACAGCCAGGGATATTATCGGGTCCCATGGAAGCTGCATTCTTGGCCTTGGACAATGCAGCTTTAACCTGAGCTGCAGTAATGCTGAGTGCCTGGCATTCTTCCACTATTGTGATTGGTCCTTTAAGGGGGGAGAGAGGGGTAAAGTTGGCACTGAATCTGTCGGCGAGTGTGTTGGCAATATCTGTTGGCTGAGTACAGGAAGTAAACAACAAAAGCACCAAAAGGACCATGGAACACTACGTTTAATAAGAAATAAATCCAGTATCCAAGACAGTTGAGCGCTTTCATCAAACAAACTGACTTCATCAGAACTGAAAAAAACATTCCATCAATGCATTTAAATAATCTCCCCTTAAAGAAGCAATTAACATTTCCCTCCAAAAAAATAGCAATTAACTTTTAAAGAAACAAATGATTTAAAATAAAATTTATCTGTTGCTACTAACAACAATAAATATATTAACTTTTCAGTGTTTAAAATAGTTTTAGGTTGGAATTTATTAGTGGTTTCACCACTATTTTAAACACTGAAAAGTTAATATATTTATTGTTGTTAGTAACAACAGATAAATTCTATTTTAAATTGTTTCTTTAAAAGTTAATTGCTATGTTTTGGAGGGAAATGTTAATTGCTTCTTTAAGGGGAGATTATTTAAATGCATTGGTGGAATTTTTTTTCAGTTCTGATGAAGTCAATTTGTTTGATGAAAGCGCTCAACTGTCTTGGATACTGGATTTATTTCTTATTAAACATAGTGTTCCATGGTCCTTTTGGTGCTTTTGTTGTTTATTTTTGCTGGTTTCGCACCAACACACCGTTTTATCGTTTCTGAGTATAGGAAGTACCATTATGCAGTATGTCCGAGCAAGTCTGGGTATTGCCGTGGAGGTTCTTGATATAGCTACAGAAGGCTTTGCTTGTGATTGTTTTTAGTGTTTGCTGCAATTCTGAGGGAAAAGTTTTGAAATAATTTATTGTGGTTTCATTTTTTTATATCACAAAAACCTGACATTTTAACAGGGTTGTGTACACTTTTTATATCCACTGTATATGTATACACACTGTATCCAACCCAGTGGCTGAAAAGGGTCAAAGGGCCAGTCCCTCTACCAAGTTAAAGTATGAAATAAATAAACACATTAAATATATTTTGGTACATCCCAAAGCTAAGTTTACCATGCAGGGAATGTCAATGTCTATCTGGTTGTCAGAAGTATGAGATATGGCATCTATATGTGTACAAACCGCTCATATAACATCACTATTTGATTCTACTAATACACATATGACAACACACAGAGTCCTGCTGAAAGTTATACTCAGTAAAGAACAAAAGATCACCTTTCTATGAGATTTAGAGACAGACTCAATATATTTGAGAACATCTGAAAAAACAAATAAATAAGGATGTCCAGAAAATTCCCTCTACTAGCCTTACAAGTTTTATCTATTTTTTGCTAACCAGGGTAGAACACTGATTATGGTGGACCATTTTTCAAACTTGGTCATACAGTACAACGTCTGCATAAAGAACTATATCAACTATATGAAAGACATCTATTATACAATATTAAAATCTAAATAGAAAACAAAAAGCAATGTCTGAAGTAAGTTGTTCTTATTGTTCAAAATTTGAAACATACTGTTTTGGGTAGGCAATATTTACAACAGGGATAGGAAACAAAATAGTCCTCCATATAGGCCCTTCCAGCCTCAGTGTGCCGATTTGGGATTCAGACCTCATTATCGACATCTGAACCTTGTGGAACACCTTTCTGACATGTTCCTATTCTTATCAATTTAAAGAGAACAAAGTCATCTGCTTAGAGATCACAGTTGATGAAAGATAAGCCCCATGGAAGATCATTTAAAAAAAGTGAAGCGAGATCTGAACCTTGTGGAATACCTTTTAGAGATGTTCCTGTTATTTGAGAGTTATTAGGTCCAAGAAGTGTGATGGCATGATTGGAGACTTGAGTTTTTGAAACACAGCAAGATTTCATTAGAACAGCCTGTCTCTTTTAACATATGTAGCAGGAGAGAGGGATTAACAGTATCAACGTCTTTTCTAAGATCCACGAAAACAGCAGCAGTAGATGTGATCAGGAAGGGAGATGACGGCAGCTGTAGCCTTGTAACTGGGTTTTAAACTGTGTTACATATTACTGACTACATCATATTTGGAGATATAATCAAGTATTTGGTTATAAATAATTTTCTCAAGAATCCTGGCAAGAGAACACAGGTTAGAGGTAGGATAACAATCATTAGCTGAAGAAGGTGTTGTCAGTTTTGGTAATGAGAACAGCATATTTAAGCAGTGTAGCAAAGTACTAGAAGTAAGTGTTAGGTTAAAGAGAAATGAAAGTGGCCTACTGAGTGGCATGCTCCCTAAGCTAAAGACATCAGGGTGTACAGAATGAAAAAAAGGTTAGTAACAGAAATTTTTCAACCTAAGTTTTAGTGATGATCTTGAAATAGAAGGAAGACCAGTTGTCGTAATGGTTAAGGTCATCGCCTCCTATGCATAAAGTACAAGATTTGATCCTGACTTCCAACCAATGCCTGTTTAGAGTTTGCATGCTCTCCCAGTCTCTCTTTGTGGTTCCTCCCACATCCAAAAAACATGCTGAGTGTTTCCATCTCAAACTCGCCAAAGAATGGAGCTATGGGCAGCAGCACAGACTCTACATGGTGTCCTATAGGGGAAACAGTTGCACAGACCAACTGCTATGGGCATCTACTGTGGTGTGCAGTATCCTTTAGATAGGAGAACATGGATCATAGACTGCATGTCTTGGCAGGGCTAGCCATTCGATGGTGTAAAATATGGTTCTAGGTGGTTTGGTCACGTTGACTATGTTACCAAATGGAGATGGGTATTTGCCGGTGATAAGTGGGTTGAGGACCCAGCCTACTCTGAGCTATGCCAGGAACCCACACTAAAGGTGGGAGGAGTGTATGTGCCCCACCTGGCCAGTGTGTGACCACCATAAAGTAGAGCAGCCCTTGGTCAATAAGCTACTGGCCAGCCATTGTACACCTGCCTAGCCTGAGTTACCTGGGAATAGCTCTGCTGAGTGAAAGCTGGATGTAAATCCCATCAACCTGCCAAGCATGAACTAAGAATTGCAGCACTCAACATGTAGGTTCACTGACAGGATGCAGCTTAAGAGTAAATAGCATGATGGTACAGATGAGGTTGGACATCCTATATATCCAAGAGACAAGATGGAAGGGCAGTGTAGTGAAGCCACTTTGCTTGGGATCCAGAGTCTACTATTCAGGAGGACAGGCTAGAAATGGTGTGGGAAATGCGGTGACAGACAGGCTTCAGAAGACGAGGGATGTCATCAGAATAATTGACAGACTCATGGCAATCAGAGTCCAGTGTAATGACAGGGTAGTATTCATAATCTCAGCCCCACAGCAGTGTTGTGATAGTGAGGAAAAGAGTGCATTCAGACAGCAGTTGCAAGACCTACTAGATAAAGCAGGACAACATGAATATGGGTGACTTGAACGCTCATATCAGGACAGACGCAACAGAATATAAGGACGGCCTGAGTCCACATAGGTGGGGCAACAGGAATAGAGAGGGGAAATGCCATTCTAGACTTCTGTTTGTCAAATAAATAAATTTATTTATTTATTTACTTACTTACTGACTGACATTTGATTACTGGGAAAGACTGACTAGGTAGAAGCCCATTTTCAGCAGAGACCCTGGGAGAAAAGCTCCAAATTATTACAAAACTTTTTAAAAACAATAATTTTACAATCTTCAAAAATAAAACAAAATCATCTACAGTTAAATATATAACCAATTATACATAACATTGGTTAAAAACCAATATAAGGTATATGACAATCATTTAATAATTAGACAAATTTTAGACAGTTTGTAGAGAAATTAAACACAAGTTAGTCTACTACAAACAGGAACCGCAATATGAAATGAGAGAAAAGTTAGTCTCGACTACAAACAGGAACCACAATATGAAATGAGAGAAAAACAGGTTTACTTACTCACATTCAGGATGTAGGTTATCCTGGGTTTGAGCAAGAACAGAGCCAGTTTTTAGCTAGGAAGACTTTCAAAGTGGTTTTGAAAGATGGGAGGGAGGATATAGACCTGATGGTTACAGGTAAGGAGTTCCAGGCCTTAGCAACCTTGCACAAGTACACACAATGCCCAGCAGATTTGCTAGGTTTGTAAACAGAGAGGAGTTTTTTGGTCACTGGATCACAATGACTGACTGAACATAGAGTGTAGAATGCTTTTTTAGTGTTGGACAGGCAGATGGATGTTGGATAATTTTATAATGGTAAGAAGTTGTGTATATGCTAGTTGATATAGCAGTTCTAACCAGTTTAGGCTTTTCACCGGTGGGTTATGAAACGGGTGTATGCTGCAAATTTAGCAACTTTGTTATAGCATTGCTCAAGTTTTAATTTTTGTGCAGCCTGGAGGTTAGTAAGGAAGGGACGGCCATAAAGAAGACTGGGTAGGAGATAAGTAGTGGCAAGTGTAGTTTTATTTGCATCAGTGAGAACGTTTTTGGCTCTGTAAAGCATCCCTAGTTTTTGATGAGTTTTTCTTATGCAATTTTATATATGTAGGTCGAATGTAAGATTATCATCCAATATCACCCCTAATAATTTGCTATGAGAAGTGACTTCAACAGCTGTATTCTCACGAGAGATGACTTTACATTTTTCATGAGAGGTGGATATGGTAAAAGAAGTATCAGTTTGGTCTTTGTTTGGGTTGAGCATGAGTTGTGAGTTACACAATCATGTTTCAGTGGCTGTTAAAACTTCCCGAGTAATTTTTTGGAGGTGTACCATGCTGTCAGATGTGCAAATGAGACTGGAATTTTCTGCATATTGTATTAGGGTAGCCTGTTTTGTGGACGTATAGAGGGTGTTGGTGAAAATGTTAGAGAGGAGGGGACCAAGAATAGAGCCTTCTAGTACACTTTTGGTGACTGGGAGATAAGGAGACAGTGTGGAGTGCCATTTTACTGACTCATATCTAATGGACAGATAGCTTTTGAAGGGTGGGCTGAGAGAGACCTTGTGAGGACATTTGAAGTAGAAGTTTGCTGTGACAAACTGTCAAAGGCATTAGACAAGTCTGGAAATAAGGAAGAGACTAGTTTACCATTAATTCTAGCTTTTTTGACAGTATTTATATAGGTTAGAAGGGCATTGCTAGTACTATTGGGAAGGACAGAAGCTATGTTGTATGGGGGTACGAGTTCTTCCTGCAGGATATAGTCTAGCAATTGTTTTTTAATACATTTTCGAAGTATTTTGGTGAGGGGAGAGAAGATTGCTATGGGTTTAAAGTTATTAACATCTGTTGAACTTGCTCCTTTGTGCAGAAGGATAATGTGTGACTTTTTCCAGAGACAGGGAATGAGGGATTCCTGGACTGACCTATTTATAAGGATTCAGACAGGATAGAAAATAATACTGTCTGCTATTTTTAGTTACCTGCTTGGAAGGTCATCAGCTGAAGAAGAGCACAGTTTTAACTTTGCTTAAGAGTAGTTTTATATAGGATGTGGGCACAGGTTTGAAAGTGAAAGTCGATGTAGTTATATGTGGATATTGAACAAGGTTGGGATTAGATGTTGGAGTCCTTAGTTAGAGATGCTATACTAGCTATAAAACAACAGTAAAACTGTATTGCAGTTTCAAGTGGTTAGTTACCAGGAGAGGCATTTGGGCTGAATTTATGGCTGAGATGTAATATTTCTTTAATGGATGTCCAAAATATTAGTATTATTCTGAAATTTATTATAGTATAGTTTTTTTGTCTTCATTTATTTACTTTTTAGTGTGATTGCAAAGCATTCTGAAGTTTTCAAGATATTGACGTGTTTTACATTTTTGCCATTATTTACATGCTTTTCCTCTATCCTGCATCAGTCTACTCTTTTTGGATACCAAAATTACATTATTTGTTTAAATTCTCTTCATTCTAGAAAGTGCAATGCTGTGTAGGATATTTAGAAAAGTTGTACTGAATTCAATTAAAGCATTGTCTGAGGGGAGGATTTTTAGGAAGTTCTAGTAGATGATAGTGTAGTGATGAACATTTCTGGGTTAAACTTGGATAGGTTACGTGTTGTTTTATAAATATCTTGTTTAACTGGATGTGTGTTTGTCTAGTCATATAGATTGGGAGATGATCTCTGACAGCATCTGAAATTGTACCTGTGATGGGAGTATTTGCTAGCGTCTAATACTAGGATCCAGTCTAATACAGATTTTGATGTCTTGCTATCATGTGTGAGGCTATTAATTAGTTGTACAAAACTATATAAATTTATTCTAGATCTAGGAGAGTTAGAGTTTTTGTCCAACCAGCTGGCATTCACATCACCTAGTAATTTCTTTTCTTGTAAAAATGTTATGGAAATCCAATGTAGGTTATCTTCCAATATAGCTGTCTTGTCACCAGGAGGGATATAAAGGACAGCAATACATGCTTGTTTATAATTGTTTATTTTGAGCAAAGTAATAAGAGGCTCTGCTGAACTGAATTTTGGTGTTGGTTTGCTCTAAGGGGAAATGTAGTTGGTATTGGAAAATATTAAAGCAACATCACCTCCTTTCCTCTTTATATGGTCATTATGGACTATATTATACAGCAGGAGAATATAACTTCAGAGTTGTTTAAGCCAAGTTTCAGTTACAGTGAAAACATCAGGCTTACATTGGGTCATCCAGTTATGTAGTTCTGCAGTTTGATTTCTTAAATGTTTAATGTTTATTGCAGCAAAAATTAGATCATCAGGGTTCCGGACTGGCTGTTGTGTATGGGAGAGAATTACCTTTGTGTTCATCATGATAGGTGGGGCCAAGATTAGAGTGTATATCTCATCCTAGAAGGACTATAGTATACTGGGTAATTATGTATACTTGTTTTCTGGAAATGATTCTTGCACTTAACTTTGTTTTGATTTGAGCTGACATGCAATCAAGTAGTCTATGTCTGGAATAATGATCGCGGGCAATATTAAATTTATTTGGTGCTATGTGTAGACAGTGTAAAGAGGAAGTATGGATAGGTGATTGGGATAGAGTTGGATAGATGTTGTGATACATTATTGAGTTGTGGCAGGTTGAAAGATGGCAAAGTAAGAGTAGAAGAATACAAGATAAGCTGAAGAGTAGCATAATTAAGTACAGGAATCTATATTTTATAGATGTCAGGTAGTGGGTAAGTAACAAGGAAGAAGGAAACAAGAAGTTGCAAGACAGTAGGAGATTCAGTGATGGTGGATTATGAAAGCTTGAAGAGGATAAGTAAGGAGGGAAGTGTTTTCTATAAACGAAAAGAGGTAGACTTTCCTGGTATCTTCTCTGGAATGTAAGGAATAAAGCAGTATTAAAGACTACAGTATAATAATGTAGTCAAAATAAGAAGAAATGAGGGTTTATTTGGGGAAAAGAAAAAGAATGTGGAACAGATAGGTACTAATAGGGAGGGTTTGATTATAAATGGATATAGTGCAAAGCAGTATGGGAGGGAGAAAGATAGTTGGAAATGGAGCTAAAAATTAAACAGAGCTAGGGAAGTAGGAAACAAGAAACAGAAGTGAATGTATAGAAGTAGTACGGAGATTGGGGAGGGTTTTGGAATAAAAGTCACAAGTGACATGTGTAAGTATGAAGTATAACATTAGAGTACGAGGGGGTGGTTGGGAATTGGGGGTAGGGTGAGGAATGAAGGAAAGCTAAGCACAGCAGGCTTCCCACCCTCAGGTCACTTTATTACCGAGATCAATCAGTTTATAGCCAGAAGAAAGCAATTAATAAAGAGATGCAAGTAAAATAGGTTGTCTGTCCCTTCCTGAGACTACATCACTGGCATATGCTGTACAGTCTACTGGTCAGGCAAAAGGGGACAATGTCCAACTTAGTAAAAGGTCCTTAAAGTGCACAGATTATTTTACAGACACTTTCAATCACAGAGCAAGCATGTATTTGACTGATTAAAGTTAATACGCAGCAAGGTTCTTCAAGATTAATATGTTTACATTAAACACTAGCAAAATGCTCAGTAAACTTGTAGGTGTAGGGCCTTGTGACAGAGCTCCTGCAATATTGAAGTCAGATGTAGTTCAAATGGCTTGATAGTAACCAACACATGGTCCAGAAAGAGAGACAGTCAAAGGATCACATACAAGAGTGGCCAGCATGCAACTCAGGTAGACCTTTTCCTAGTAAGGAAAGGGCAGTGGAGTAGAATCTGCGATTGCAAAGTCATTCCCATTGAAAAAGTCATCCCACAGCAAAAACCACTGATTGTCACAATCAGCTGCAAGCAATGGTCAGAGAAGGCTCTAAGGTTAACAGAGACCAGGATGAAAATCTGGAAGTTGACTGGAGAAAAAGTACAACAGTTCAAGGAATTACTCAGGGCACTAGCAACCCAAGAACAGGGGGAAAAAAGTGGAGTTGAAGAAGAATGGCAGTGCTTCAAAACAGCATTAGTGTAGACTACAGAACAGATATGTGACTGAGCCAGGTGTGGAAATAAGGTACATAATGAAACCTGGTGGTGGAATGCAGAAGCCAGGAAGTCATCAAAAGAAAGGAGACATGCAGGAAAAAGAGGAAGATAAAGATAGATAAGGCTAGGAAGGAATACTGGTTGGTGAATAAAGAAGCTAAGAAAGGAGTTGCAATAACAAAGATAAGGCATTGTTGGCACTCTACCGGCTTCTGGAAAGTGACTCAGTACGTTGAACAAAGAAACTGTATCAGGTTGCAAGGCAAAGGCAGAAAGATAAAGAAGATAATCAGACACCTTTCATAAGGGATGCCAGCAACAAGTTGGTCAGCAGTCCACAGGAAATCAAAGGCAGATGGAAGTATTTCCAGCACTTCTGAATGAAGAAAATCCCACAGAAGCTGTACTGTCCTAGAAACAGACTACAATAAGAGAAGAAGAGGAGCCCACCATAGAAGAAGCAAGAATAGCACTAAGGAAAATGAAGTCAGGGAAAGCAGCAGGCTCAGATGATGAGGTCACAGTAGATATGACAACAATGTTGGGTGAGATAGGAGAGAAATGGCTCCTGAGGATACTCAGAAGTGTGGAGATAAAGGCATATCCCAGATGACTGGAGAAAAGGTATATTTGTGCTAGTGTACAACAACAGAGGGGACATCCGCAACTGTGAGCAGTAAAGCGGTATTAAACTCCTGTCACACTGCATGAAAGTTCTGGAGAGGGTGATAGATAAATGGATCTGCAGAGTAGTAGAAAGTAACAATAGAGATGAGCAGTTGGGATTCAGATCAGGATGCAGCACAAATGACCCGATGTTTGCAGTGAGACACATAGTTGAGAAGAAGCTAGAGGTGAGGAAAGAGTCCAACTGGGCATTCCTCGACTTAGAGAAAGCATATGACAAGGTCTCAAGAAAGCTGATTTGGGTAGTACTGCTGTGGTTCAAAGTCCCAAAAACATTGGTATAATTAGTGCAGGTTATGTACAAGGACCCATTGACAAGTACGAACAGTGTTCAGTCTCACAGGCAGAGGGGTTCTCAGTGGGATAGGTGTGCACCAGTTTTCGGTTCTGAGCTCAATGGTGTTCATACTGGTAATGCACAAAAAACGGCAAAAGCACCAAAATTTCACTAAATCCAAGTCCAAGGTACTCAGGAAAGATACAACCAGCAATACCGTTCTACTTCATAACTGTTTGCCTCCTTAAAACAGCAGCAAGGTTCAGCTGCTGAGTGTTTGTTCTTTCCCCTATACTATACTGGTAACACAACATAATACATCAGACATTAATAAAGGTGGTGGTAAGAGGAGTCAAATGCTACGGAAAGTGCATATATGAAATGCATACCAGTGAAGACTTCATGCATCCTTGTTATAATCTATAACACAAATTAATCATGTAAAGGAGGTCTGCAATATTTTGATACTGCAGTGGACTAGATGTTACTGACAATGACATGATAAAGGTTGGAGCTATAACTCCATTTTTTTCTGAAAGAAAATGGCTTACTATGAAAATGTAAAATAAAAAAAAAACTGTCAGTAGTAAGATAAGATGAAATCAACTGCATTAATATTAATCTACAACAGCTAACACCTTGGTCAAATGTGCTGAAGGTAAAGGCTAATGAAGAAACTACTCAGAGATACGGTGCTCAATCTATGCATTCACAGAATAGCCCTCCTTACATTTCTGAAACAAGAAATACCAGACAATTCTAGAAAAATAACAGAAAATTACAGAAAAAAAGAAATGAGCAATATTTATAAATAACCAAGTAAATACACAAATATATAACCTGTAAAACTACATACTTCACAACAGATCTTGCACTTATAAACAGATGAATAAATGTTTCACAAGCAATATTCACAAAAACTTCATTATTAAGAATAAGGTGATGGAGGGTATCATATTTAAAAGAAAAAATGCCTCTTACTTACTTAAAGCATAGGTGATGGCAATGTATAATTGGCCTTACTTCACCTTATATAAAACAAACATCTGATGTAATATTTCATTACCATTATGCACAAGACTGAAATGCTAGTGAACAGGGCTAAGAGCTGAACCATTTCTTATGTCTCAGAGATGTACTCATAACTTTTCTGTTTGGCTGAATGGACAAAGGAGTACATAAATAACCCAAGTAGCATGATAACCATAAGAACTATTAACCATCTACTGACAGCTGCTTATATAATGAAGTGATGTCATCTCCATAAGTACAAATGGAATGATCTGTTAAAGCAGTGTTCTCTCTCTATTCAAACAGAATGGCCTGAACACTGCATATCTTCATTACTAAAGGATTTTAGGTCCAAAATATGAGTATCTAAGCAAACAAAATAACCCACTTGTCTGTCACTTCAAGATCCCTGACAACACAGTGCTATGTAAACACGTATGTTAATACTGCATAGTGATAGTGGAGTCTCTCTTCAGAAGAACAGCATGCATTCCCTAAGTTCAGTCAAGCCATCCAAAAATGAGTTAAGCTTCATCAATGTTTCTGTATTAACAATACAGTAAACTCTCAGTTAACCGGCACCCATGGGGATTGGTAGATGCCGGATAACTGTAGTGTCTGGTTGCTTGAGAGTTACTGTTAAAAATAGGCCTAATACTGTACCCTATACTATTTGTTTGGTTTGACTTGTTTGTAGGTTGGGGAGAGAGGGGAATGTATTCCTATCTTCCTTTTATAACTCTAAAACTCTAAAAACGTAAGGTATGTTTCTGCGGGGGGGGGGGGGGGGACAAAATGAAGCACATGAAAATTGTATTGTAAGTCTTTGACTTTTTTTCTTGTTGCTTGAGTTCCGTCCGGTTAACTGAGAGTTTAATGTAGTAACTCAAAAATGTCTAATAATAAAAACATATTATTATATAAACTAACTAGATAGTAACACAACAGTGGGGAAAAGTGAGAAGACCCACTAAAGTGCACAGACAGCTTGCACAATATAAATGCATGCAGCTTTGACAAACTATATTCAAAAGAAATCAAAGAAAAAAATGCACAACAAGCCTACCATCATCAGAGTATAGGTATGCTTTGGAACATATCTTCTGATAAAGTACATATAATTTTTTCCATACAGCCATAGAGTATCAGTAATTTTTTATTTAATATTAGGAAAACAACCGTAAAACATTTCTCCAAAGCCAACTTCACGCTTCTTAAGACAGAAGTGGCAAACTTCACGACACCCATGCAGATAGAAGTATGACTGCTGAATCTTACACAAATGCACTTTATAAGCACTTACACAAGTGCATGGATCGTGCTATCCCTAACAGAACCAAGACGCTATCCACCAAAAAAGGAAGCCAATCTGGTGGTCTTCTGCCATAAACAAACTCTACAACAGAAGAAAGAAACTGTTGCAAAAAAGAGTAAAATCTCATGAGTGGAGGAACTCCCTGGTCATCCTGAGTAAGAAGCAGAGATTCCTGATAAAATCCTCCAAAGCTAGTTATGAAAACAAAATTGCCAGTGATTCTAAAGACAACCACAAAGCATTCTATAGCTATGTCAAAAATCTCAATGGCAACACTCAGATCTGCTCTGAGTTGCAGCACAATGACAATAAATATACCGAACCAAGTGATATTGCCAACACCCTGGCAGATAGGTTCAGTGCTAACGTTACCCCCCTCTCACCCCCTAAAGGGCCCATTTTTATACCGGAAGAATGCAAAGTTCCTGTAATCACGGCTGCACAGGTAAAAACTTCACTCTCCAAAGCCAAGAACACAGCATCCATAGGACCTGACAACATCCCAGGCTGCCTTCTACATGAACTACAGAATGAACTGGCACCCCACCTAAGTACCATGTTCAATCATAGCCTCACCTCAGGCTTTGTGCCCATTGAATGGCGCACCGCGACAGTTATCCCACTCCACAAAGAGGGGGGGGCACAACAGACCCTGGGAACTACCGCCCCATTAGCCTGACGAGCCTCATCTGCAAGGCCATGGAACGTATCATCATGGAACTCATAAACAAAGACATTGGAGATCTCCAAACTCTGGACCCCACACAGTTTGGGTTTGTAAGGCAGATCATGTCTCCTAAACCTGATAGACTTCTTTGAAGTAGTCACCAAAGCCATAGATTTGGGTAAGATAGACTTCTTTGAAGTAGTCACCAAAGCCATAGATGAGGGTAAGGTGGTTCACACAGCCTACCTAGATCTCGCCAAGGCGTTCGACACCATCCCCCATTCTGGAATTATAGATAAACTCACTAAACTAGGTATAAATCCCTATGTCACAAGATGGGTTGCCAACTGGCTTACTGACAGAACCCACACTGTGAAAGTAGCAGACTCCAAATCAAACTTCAGACCAGTGACAAGTGGAGTACCGCAGGGTTCAGTCCTGGGTCCTCTCCTGTTTGGTATCTACTTCTCTGAAGTACAGGCTAACACAGAAGGTCTTTGGCTAACTAAATTCGCAGATGACTGCAAACTAGGAGCCATAATTGAAACTCCTAATGATGTGGACATCCTACAAAAGAGCCTCACTGAGACAGATGCCTGGTGTCAAAGACATGGTCTCAAGCTCAATGCCAAAAAGTGCATTGTCATCCCCTTTGGTAAAAACTCTGTACCAATGAACTACCACATAGGCGGTAGTCTACTTAACACCGAAAGTGTGATAAGAGACCTTGGGAAACAGGTGGACAGTAGTCTCTCCTTTGATAATCACATTGCCACAGTCGTCTGGAAATCCTTCTATGTGGCACACCTCATCACAAAAGGTTTCTCATCCAGAAAAAAAGAGGTCATTGTTCCCTTCTACTCATGACTCATTAGACCCATTATAGAGTACAACGCTCCTTTTGGTATGTACCTCACAAGACATCTACAACAACTGGAAAGGCTGCAAAAATACCTCACAAAGAGGATTACTGGCCTCAAACAGATGCCTTATGCAGACCGTCTCAAAAAACTCCAGATTTACTCCGTCGCATATCGCCTACTCAGAGGCGATCTCTGCCTAACATACAAAGCTATGTCAAACACAAAGCTGTTGGACATGCTCCACTTAAAGAAATCCCAATCCCTCCGAGCTACACGCTCTAGGGACCTAAACCTTGTCACCACAATAAACAGAACATGCTGGAGGGATAGATTCCTGTCCCAGAGACTTCCCATACTCTGGAACAGACTACTTATCTATGTCAAACAGAGCTCCTCATTAGCACTCTTCAAGAAAAATCTTGATGATTGGATGGGTAATAGGAAATTCACCCCGGGGATCACTTCTGTGGTTCTGCTTGACAGGGGCACAGGAAAATAATTTTCTTGGGTGGCGAAAGCCAGGGTACCTTTTTGGCTAGGCTTGTATAGGCCCTAGGGCCAATAGCCTAGTACCTACCTATGAACCTATAATAAGATGGACTCTCTGCTGCTATTACCTCCTGAAAGAGGTCCTCATGGTATCCTCTCTCAATTCGACATGAAGTCATTTCTGTGAATAATTCTTCTGCAAAATTCTTCTTCTTCATACCAGTTTTCTCATTCTCAGATATTCCTCATGAGAAAAAAAAACTCTTATCAAATGATATGAATATGTACTGTCAGCCATTAAAAGATGTTAGGTTCCACTGCTTTATGATATATAGCAAATCTGGCATGTCCCTTCTCCACATACAACTTAAAATCATGACAGTTAGTAGATGCTTCATATAAAATATACGAGAAAGAAATACCAAGATGATTTTTGTCACTCAATTAAAAAAAAAACTTCTGATTTAAGTCTAAATCCCTAACAAACAAAAATCAAACTGCCTATATATGTGTAATATCACTCAACACAATTCTGAAAATAAAAATCCTCATAGATGTAGGTTTCTTCAAACAGTGCCATAAAAAGTTCTGCAGAGACTGTGGTAAATCTGGTTCCACAGCAAAACGTCTCCTTTGTAGAAGACATCCAAATTAGTTAAAGGTGGCCTGGACTACAGACAGATGCTACACAGCTAAGTGTAGTAGGGCTACTTAATGAGCATGGAAACACCACAGAATGATGGTCACTTTCACTCAAACCTCAGTGATAAAACTAGGATACTGAAGCTGTATTTCAAGATGGATGCCTAACCAGATCATCAACCAAAAAAGGGGGATTAAACCCACATATATTCACATCAAAATTATCAAACCGTTGTACCCACAGAGGGATACTAAAGCAGATGGTTTAAAATAATAAAATGGATTATCAATTTCACATCACATCAGGGTAGCCTGGATCCGAACAGAAGATACCAGTGACGGCCCTACCAGGTCACTGTTCCAAGCCCAGTATGTTATAGAAGCAGGTACTTGATCACTTTAATATGACGCAAAGTATATGTTTACCTCGGGGAAAAAAAAATATAAACTCCATTAAAATAAGCATCAAAATAAGAACTAACATTAGTGTGAAGCTGTATTAAACAATGTTCCTATGATATACATAACTTGAGTAAAACAAAGGTAATTCTTCATGCCTAAAATTGGATTTTCTGGAATACAAGGATGCCATTTACAGAAAATAATGTCAGACATTAGTATACTGCATATACATTGAATGCACCAGAAGCATAGCTAGGGCAGGATGAAGGGGGCCACTACCCCGGGTGCAAAGTGTTAGGGGGCATGGTCAGACAATCCCTTTGTAATGCATAATGGCTTTAAAAAGTCAAGCTCTGTACTGCCCTGTGCAGAGTATAAACTGTAGCAAGCAGTTTGCTACAGTTTAAAAGTTTAAAAAATGTATTTTTAATTTTTTTTTAAACTAAAACCCAAGTGCTGTAACTTTCTCTTTGGGGTACAAGTTGCAGCAACTGCTTGCTACACTGTAGAAAACAGTTTGCTACAGTTTAAAAGGGGAAAAAAAAACATTTTTGTTAAACTAAAACCGGAGTGCTGTAGCTCTCTGGGTGGGTTATAACCTGTAGCAAGCAGTTTGCTACAGTTTAAAATATCTTTAATTAATTTTTTTAATTAACTAAAATGTGAAGCAGGAGGATTGTCAAGGGCTGAGTACAGAAATG
Source organism: Protopterus annectens (assembly GCF_019279795.1). Taxonomy (NCBI): domain Eukaryota; kingdom Metazoa; phylum Chordata; order Ceratodontiformes; family Protopteridae; genus Protopterus; species Protopterus annectens. The sequence continues at coordinate 311,378,272 of NC_056743.1, read as the reverse complement.
GTACCTGATTGGCTTCTGGGGCAAGAAGGAAGGGACACAAACCTGTCCACCTGACTGGCAGTAGGAGTGAACTTTTTTCTTTTTTTGCTCTTCACTTGAAGAGCAGTATGGGTGGGGGGAGCACGGAAGCATGGATAGGGCACTGTACTGTAGATAGCCAGGGTTTACTAACAAATGAGCGATCGGACTTTGTTCGATTTACATTAGTCCGAACACCCAATTCGATAGTATCACAAGAACGAAAAACTAAATGCTGAAATGCACAACAGCAAGTGCACTACAGCATTCGCTGTTGTGAATTTCAACATTTTAATGCAGACTGCACTATAGTGGGGAGCAGAAAATATATATACATATATATATATATATATATATATATATATACACACAAGTAGCAGGGGGTGGGGGGACATATGGGGGCTTGCGCCCTTGCAAAAACATTGTTTAGTGTATGTTGCAGAGTATTAGCAGTTGCAGAAGTGTGGAGAATGTTCCAATTGTGTCAAATTCGACATTCTTCACTTCTGCGTTTACTTTATGTGCCGGTCGATGTTTGTATTTTCAGTTATCCAGTTCAGTCCAAAGATAACTCGCATGTGTGATCAGTAAAGTGATAGTAAACAGATAGCCAGACAGCTTCCCACTGAAGTCTTCTTTTTTGCTCTGATTGAAGGGGTGGGGTGCAATTTCATGAGAATGGCACACAGTGCATTAGTTGAACCAACTATGCCCCTGGAATGGACTACATTAAGTTATGAAACTACTACTAACATTTCTAGCTAGCACGCATAATTTTGTGGTACAAGTTCACATCTGATATCCAATATATTTTAAGGGAAGCAGTAAGTGACAAGTTTCAAATTTGGCTAAAGCATGCACATTGGCCAATTCTGCAGCCAATTCCCCACAAAGGGATTGAACTCTCAGTGTAGTCTATTCAACCCAGGTTTGATCAGTGACCCATGAGAAGGGTGTTGGTCTAGCTCAGCCAAAAGAGCAGCCTCTTAGAGAAAGCAAGGAAGTACGCTCTATATGTACAGAGACGTGGAACCCAAGTAAGGAATATGCTGTGCCGAATTAAACATAGTCATCCTAGGTTCAGCATAACAAGGCCCTGTACTGCTCTTGTCGGTCAAAAGTAAAACAACATGGTAGCATGCAAACAGAAAATTTCCTAGCCCCATGAAGGATGATAGCCAAATCCCGAGCTCTCATTACTCTCTACCGGTATTTTATCAATGATAACAGGAGGAGGAAGAATGAAAGCGTCAATTAGGGACAAGTCTCACTTGTTACACAGGATGCTACTGAGGTGGCAAAAAGGAATACACTCTCGTCATTCTATATGCATTCTGTTCAACATAGCTTGACATTTCCAGTTTAAAATGTAAAAACAATAACAGAATGAACTACTAATTAGATATGACAACCATCCATGTTTTTTGCATGCATTAGCAGTCATGATGAAGATTATACAGACAGTGGCCTAAAAAAGGATGGAAATAATTCTTGAATTTCAGAGCCCAGAATTTGAAAATACTGCCTCCACTAGTCCTGGGCATGCCAAGGAGCCACAGTGTTCCAGACTTACAGCTATTACTTTTGGCTTTTCCAGAATTCTTGAGCAAAGAAGTTGAGATGTATTTTGGTCTGTTTCTTCTAAAATATGTGGTTTTCTAGCAAATTATTTTGCACTGCAGTCACTAAATAATGACAGACATGTGAGTTTCATACTTTGCATCCTTCAGAAAATGCACAGAAAGTTACTAAGATAGCAAGTTTTGCATTCGCATTTGTAAGTATATGCGAGAAATATTTAAAATCTGTTTCTGATGCTGAGCCTTTTTCTGTGATTCTTGAGCTAAGATTTTGAGAGGACAGAAAGGAGTTGTACCCAGCTGCACTGTATAGTTCTGACAGCAGTGAGCTGAGATACATTTCTGGGCCATTATTTATGCATTCATTCATTAATTCACTTGATCTGAAGCAGATATCTGAGATGTAAGAGGTGTACAGTCATACAAGTGGTTGTAATTGATGGTGTTTTGTGTGTGTGTGTGTGTGTGTGTGTGTGTGTGTGTGTGTGTGTGTGTGTGTGTGTGTGTGTGTGCATATGCACTCAGCTGTTCCCAATTTTGCTTCATATTTGGGATTTCTTCCTTGTAAAATGTTTTTTTTTTTTTCTGGCAAGGTGTTATGGATTGCAATCACTAAATAATAACAAACATGTGAGTCTCAGACATCATATCCTTCGGAAAATGCTTGCTAATGCAAAACCTGTTATACTAGCAACTTGACAAGTATACGAGAGCAATACTTAAAATTTGTTTTTGATTTTGGGCCTTTTCATTTCCAAGAACCCACCCAAATGTAGCAGTCTGATTTCCAACCCTATGTTTGGCTGTAGGGCAGCACAGTACTCTTAAAGACTAACAATATCAATTACAAAGGAAAACTATTAAAGGTGTTACGGTAATTACTACAATTCAGTGCGTCAGAACCTTCATATGAGCATTATCACATGCCCTCTTTAAAAAAACTCAAGAGCTTATTTTGTCTTGCTTCATCCAAAGTTTTACTTGAAGAATAACCCATAGATTTTATTTCCAGAAATACAATAAGCACTTGTGCCTTATATATGCTGGCTTTCTCAGATCTGATTTTGTGCCTTTGTCTAAATCTTGAGATAAGATGTTGGAAGGACACGGGCTACAATGGCTGCACTACATGATTCTCACAGCACCTGGCTGAAATACATTTCTAGGTCATTGCTTATATATTTGTTCTTTAATTAGATCAAAAGCAAATGTCTGAAGTACACAAAGTCACACAAGGACCTACAACTGCTGGTTACAACCAAGTGTGAGTCTGTGTGGAAAGATTTGGTTCCTGTATTCCAGAGTAGTTATGGTGTTAAGAATCAAATGCAGTAAACGGGACTCTTATCATGTGATCCATGATCTTTGGGTACTTTTGTTGGCTTTGTTACCTGCTGTCAGTGTATTTATTTCTTGCATAGACCAGAGAACATGAAATCTACACATTTAATTAACTCCAAATAAATTCTTGATTTCATTTTATTTTGCAGGTAGAATGGTTTGAAATGCAATGTTCTGGGCACAGCATTGTTTATCTGGCATTTTGTGCAGATGATTTAGGCCATGAACTGTTAATGAGATGCTTCCTGTAGTTCAAGGTTTGTTTCCCTCAGCCTTTATTTGTCCTGGACTGCTTCTAAGAAGGGACACTTGCATCCACTGGGCTATTCCATGTTGTTACCAAATGTGTTACATGCTGTCGTTGAATCCCTACACCTAGCCACTAATTAGTGCTTCGCTATACACTATTTTGACTATTTAATCTAGAATGAATCTTATAGCTTAATGGCCTGCCAGATGCACTTTCAACAAATATGAGTTTCAAGGAAAGAAAAGTTTACTGTTTCTCATGATAAATTTGTTTTCAATGTAAGAGTTTTTTTTTGTTTTTATTTTGCTTGTTAATGGTTGTCAATGTTTTTGCTGTAACATTTGAAATAGCATTTTAAATGACATCCAAATCTCTGTGATCACTGTAAAAGTAAAGAAGAAAATAGTTTGCACAATGGAGTTTGAACAGTGTTTTATGGCAGCTAGGGAGAAACAACCAAGTACTATAATACTGATATTGCATTACCCTGCCTATGGCCCCCAACTGACCATGATCCATTTTTGTGTAATGTTTTATCAGTTCTGTCTTGCTTTGAGAAATGCTGTTTAAAAGTAGATATTAGTATGCATGACTCCCAGAAAAAGTGCCCGCAGAAAATGCAGATAAGAAGAGAAACAGTGGACTGTATGATACTGGTAATGGGCAAATCCTGAAAGTTAAATGTTTTGCTTTGCTGACCTGTAACTAATACTTTGTACCTACATCCATTGTCCACCTGGCAATACACTGTGATATGAGGTATCAGAATTCCATGCAGTACATGTATGTCTGCTAGACATAGTAAAAGCTAGTCATAGATGTAGCAACAGTTGTGGTGGATAGCTCCTGCCAACATCGTGCTAAACTCAGACCATAACTCTGGCAACCAAAAGCAACATATTATGCCAGCCAATGGATGGGTACTACTAAGAATCTAAGACACCCTCACTCTTACAATGAATTATATTAAAAGCTGACTGAGGACCCTAATCTGCAGTGGCATGCATGGTAGGAATTATATTAAAAACGACTGATGACCCTAATCTGCAAAGGCATGCATAGTAGGAATTACATTAAAAGCTGACTGATGACCCTAATCTGCAATGCCATGCATGGTAGGAATTATATTAAAAACCAACTGATGACCCTAATCTGCAAAGGCATGCATGGTAGGAATTATATTAGAAACCGACTGATGACCCTAATCTGCAATGGCATGCATAGTAGGAATTATATTAAAAAACGACTGATTACCCTAATCTGCAAAGGCATGCATGGTAGGAATTATATTAAAAACCAACTGATGACCCTAATCTGCAATGGCATGCATAGTAGGAATTATATTAAAAGATGACTGATGACCCTAATCTGCAATGGCATACATAGTAGGAATTATATTAAAAGCTGACTGATGACCCTAATCTGCAATGCCATGCATAGTAGGAATTATATTACAAACCGAATGATGGCCCTAATCTGCAAAGGCATGCATAGTAGGAATTATATTAAAAGATGACTGATGACCCTAATCTGCAATGGCATGCATGGTAGGAATTATATTAAAAAGCGACTGATGACCCTAATCTGCAAAGGCATGCATAGTAGGAATTATATTAAAAGATGACTGATGACCTTAATCTGCAATGGCATGCATAGTAGCTCTAAGTTTCCATCTTAAACAGTAGATTTTTGCATAAATAAAAATTCAAAGACCTGTCAGCAGAAGTTCCATTGGAAAAAAAAAAGACTTCCTTTCATCAAGTTTCCTGTGCCAGTAAAACCTGAAATTATGTTCACTAAAAGTTGGACTCTTAATGCTTAAAATTCTTATATATTAGTAACCACAATTAAAGCAGTAATAACAACAAAAATACAGACACACGTTATACATTCTTTAACTATACATTCTTTCTTTCTTCAGTGGAAATAGGCAAATATGAACTCCATAAATGCAAATGCAGGAAACATGTACAAATGGCTTTTCTTACAGAAAACAGCAATCCAGGGTCTGTATTCAGACAAATTCAGACTTGGATTCCATGGTTCATACAGAATGAATGTCTCACTGTCCTTGCCATCTGCAGATTCTCTCTATAGAATGCATAGATTACACCAAATGGTTTGTACATACAGCAAATGTCTCACTAAGAGCTCTGCACATATTTTTTGCAAACTACTTTCATTATCTGGTTTCACTTCAAAGATTCAAAAATGTGAAAGTCACTGCATTAACACCTGGCACCATGCAGACTCTTCGAGGTTTGTGTGCATCCAGCATAATGCATATATTCTTCTGTGATTTCAGGTATTTTCAATTACCCTTTAAGATAACTGTCCCAAGCACACAATGAAAGATCAGAATAGTCATCTTAACAGTTATCTGATAATAAATGGAAGTATCTTTAGCTGAGTGAACACTATATTTAATCATAAAAATTAATCAAATTGTGAATCTCTAAAATGCCAGATTTGCAAAGGAAAATCTGCCTTACTTAATTTTACAGCACAAAACTTTCAAATACAGACAATATGCAAACACATTTATAAAGCTCTACTTTCGGTAATAAAACATATCTAATACACTGCAGTCTAAGGTGATTTCACTGTGGTTTCTGCTTGAAATGGTCACCTAGTCACCCCTCTTAAAGTTGTAGAAAATGCTTTGCATCAATAGTCCTCCAGTTTTCCAAAAGAAATCAAGTCAATCTGCCAAGTTATGCTTTGTCTTGCAACACAACCCTTTTCATGGCACTGAGACATCCTTTATGGGGCACAGGAAATGAAGGACTATGAAAAAAAAAACCTTTAGTGTTATCAAGAAAAACACTCCCTCTCATGTTAGACTTTATACCAACTGCTGTTTAAGACAGACAGGTCAAAATGGCCATTTTTTCAGCTATGATAATTAACAGTATGAAGAAGAAGAAGAAAACAAAAGCGACATATGATCCAAGTACAGGAGGGTGATAATTCTGACAATGCTGGAGAACAGTAAAGAAATATAACAGTCAAATTCTGGCCAGAACTAATTACAGTTGACTCACTCTTATCCAGTTACATATGTGCCAAAGCTCATCCAATCAGTACCCTAACTTAATTAATCAAACCTGAATCGGAAACCATCTAACTTAAAAATATATATCTATAAAATAATAAAACAACTGATATATTTATCAGCATCAATATCCTATACCTCTGTATTAATATAATATATAAAAAAAAATCAAAAATAATGACATATATTAAAACATGCGTATAAAATATGCATCCATTAAATGTCCATCAATCTCAACTGTAACAACCAATTCAAGGAGGGCATAGGTTCATAGGTAGGTACTAGGCTATCTGCCGAGGGCATTTATAAGCCTAGCCAGAGTGTGTCGGCTTTCGCTGCCCCATTGATTAATTAACTGATCCTCTGTCAAGCAGAGCCAATGAAGTGATCCCAGGGGTGAATTTTCTGTTACCCATCCACTTGTCAAGGTTTCTCTTGAAGAGCCTTAGTGACTGGCTCTGCCTGATGTAATTTGGAATTTTGTTCCAAAGCATGGGGAGTCTCTGTAACAGGAATCTATCTTTCCAGCATGTTCTATTTATTGTTGTGGTGAGGTTTAGCTCACTAAAGCTCGTGGCTCGCAGTGACTTGGATTTCTTTAGGTGGAACATGTCCATCAATTCTGAGTTGGACATGGCTTTGTAAGTCAGGCAGATAAACAGCCTTTGCAAGGGTCGAACCCAGGGCCCTGCACACTATATCAAAAGTGATTTACCACTAAGCCATCTCAGATATAACTTATCATTAAGCCCTGGGGATGATGTTGCATTTAACTTAATTTGCCAATAGAGTTCTTTGGTCTCAATAATTGTACCCCAAGCAACCTCCCCGCACAGGAACTGGGACCTTCTTCACTACACAAAATAAAAAAGAAAGAAACATAACTAACATAAAAAGAAAGACACATAACTAACAGACTGAAGGTTACTACAAGAGTAGCATGGCGTGTCTTTTGTTTGCAATAAGGTTTGAGTATTATTTCAGCAGAAATGGAACATGACTAGACAATAATTATTACTGTGTGTTACTGAAGCAGCAGCAGCATAAATCAGCAAGGTAGTAAGAATTCATACTTGCTCTAAACTGGTTATATTTATAGGGAGGACATCCCATGTCCTGACGAGAATACCTCTCAACTTCTTACCACAAGGATTCTGAACAAAGCCAAAAATAATGGGGGGACAAAGACCAAAATCAGGGATAAGTTTCAAATACTGGTCTTACAAACTTAGAAAGTTGCTAGAATAACAGTTTTTGCATTAGCATGCATTTTCTGAAATATATGAAGTCTGAAACTCACGTCTTTTATTTATTAACTTAATTCCTCAATGCTTTATGGTGCACACACCAAAAATAAGAGGAAAAATCTGGACATTCTGCAAAATTCTGGACAGTTGAGAGGTATACCTAGGAACGCATACTGAGAAGGCCTTGCAGCCTAACGGGTGCACCTTTTGCACTACTATAAAGGGATTCCCATATTAGGCATGGTGACTCTGCATGCAAAGGTTCATTTTAAACACTGTCCTAATGTAGGATAGTGTTTCAGGAGCACAATCTTGTAAATGAGGTATCATGACACTATCATAATGCTCAGTTTGATCTAGATTGGGGCCTTTATTGTGACTCTACAAATGTTTTTATTGCCATCTGAAGCCTATGGCAACTACTAACTGATCTTGTTGTAGTTACAGGCAGCCTGTCCACTAAGGCTGACAAAAGCATCTTGTTTCCTGAAGTGCTTCCAGTCTCATTAATTAATGTGATCTTGTAACTGGCACCAAGCAGTCCACTGAACCTAGCAAATACCCTGTCTATTAGACTAACATAATATGGGGGTGGGTTTAAATATATCTGTATCACACAGGGGAGGTGGGAGGGCTGTTTACCAGCCAGCTGCATTGTGTACCACTAATCCTTTAGGCGTGTCAGGTAACATGGCTCCTGATTCACTTTGTCCTTCTTGAAAGTCATGGTAAGGCCTAGCTTGTTGAACTGTCAATGCCTGGGTCAGCAGATAGCATACTTGCCTTTGATACTGGAAGACCAAAATACTTTCTGTTATATTCACTTTTCAAATAATCCATTCAAATAGAAAATATGTATTATCTACATAATGTAGCCTTTCCATATGTACAGCCTTAAAGAACCCAAGCACTGTCATATCCATATCTATGCATGTTTAAAAATTAATAAACTACTCTTCTTTTTTGAATGTCAGACAACATCCCCTAACAGAATTTAGAAACACATAATGTGATACATCTTCCACTATGAGTATACTATATAAATATTACGCTATTATTTTGTATTTCATGTCTCCTTTTACTGACATTTCAAGAGTCAACTTCTTACGAAAGTCCTGAGATTCTACAATGTATTTAAATACTTATTCTCTCTCTCTCTGTTTAAATTTCTCAGGATAATTTCGATTTGTAATACCTTGACAGGAAATGAAACAATTCCTATATCAGGGTACAATTAAAATTCATTAAATCAATATAGCTTCAACCTTTGATGCTTGCTAGAAGTACCTACTCAGCATCCAGAGTATATACACAAGTGACGCCTTCTCTTGTTTACATTGGTAGAAATTGGTAGCATACTGAAGTATAACTGAACTTTTTTAGTCCAGTTGCTCCTAATACGACTGGAAATATTTTAGTACGTTTGATTCACATTGCTGTCCTCTCTGACTGCATATCCTGTTACTTTGTGACTTTATGTCTCTCAGTATTCATGACACTACAGTTGCTAAGCGCTGGTCTATAGGTCTTAGGATGGTTTGCAGGTTTATTTCCTTTTATTTATTTGCATTTGTTTACCGGGATAGTCCACTGGGCCAAGGTGAGCCCATTTGCAGTGGAGGCCTGGGGAGAAAAGCTCCAAACGTAGTATGATTAATAAATAGTACATACACAGAATTGTATGGAGAGCATAACGCATTACATATAAGCAGCACAATAAATATTCGATTACAGCAACATATAGAGGAGGGTAGAACTGTTCTATCAGACAACATACGATAAGTGGGAGCAAATACCAGCCCTTAGAGAAGTAGATCAAGGCTCATAAGAATACATTTAGCAGTAGAACCCTTCTGAGGCAGAATGTATGCCTTTTTACAAATAGTGGAAATGTAGGATTCCAGAATAGATCTGTTAATAAGAATGTTGATGGGAAAAGCTATAGAATTTACGGTGATTTGTAGAAACCCAGGCGGTAGGTTGTCTGGGGCATTGGTGCAAGGTCTGAGTTTTTGGAGCAGGTTTTTTATTGTGTTGGTGGGGATAGGTGAGAGAGAGTTTGGTGGAAGGGGGAGTTGGGGGTGTTTTGGGAGGAAAAGTGGCAGTTATACTGGCAACAGTATTGATGAAATAGGAGTTAAACAGTATAACTATTTCTGAGGGTGTTTTGTCAGGGTTTGGGCAAGGATTATTTGACCCTGGGTTTAGTAAGGAACTGATGGAGCTCCAGAACTTTTTAGGGTTTTGTTTACGGAGGTTTTGTAGATTAAGGTAGTGTTTTTTTTTCTTTCATGACTAGCCGCTTTACTTGATTATGGAGTTGTTTACATTTTGTCAGGTCAGAGCTGTTTTTGCTGTTTTGCCAGCGTTTTCATGCCTTGCCCTTGTGGACATTAGCTGTTTAGTGGGTTTTGTGAGCCAGGTGGTGTAGTTATTTCTTACCCTCCTTGGAATGAGTGGGGCTTGGTTATCTAGGACTTTGAGAAATGTAGAATTAAAGAATTTGTTGGCTTAATCTAGGGGGAGGAGTTTCAATGTGTTCCAATTTATATGTTGTAGGGTGCCGTTAAATGTGGTGAGGCTGAAATGGAAGAGGTCTCCAATTTGTTTATAGTGATGTCTGCTAAGAGATGACGTTGTTTTTCAAACTATGAAGGTGGGTAAGTGATCGCTTATGGTGGTGGGGAGAGTTCCCATGGATGCAATCCTATTTGGGTCTAAGACCAATATCTAGTCTCAGGACCAATATCCAGTCTAGGATAGAACCACTGTTATTAGTTTTGCTTGGTCTAGTTATTTCATTACTAAGTTGTGTGAAGGTGACAGGTTGATATTGTAAGTAGGCTTATGGTGGTTGATGTCTATCCCATTGATACTGATGTCTCCTAGAATTAAAGTTTCATTTTCTATATTGTTTGATGCCCAAGACAGTATTTCCTCTAATATAAGAATATTATTGCCAGGAGGAATGTACAATACAATAATAAAGATGTTTCTGAAAGAGTTCATTCTAAGGAACGAAACTATTATTTCAGTTCTGGAGAATTGTGGGATAGGCTTGTTGTATGATATAATAGAGAAATTTTTAGGATATATTAAACAGACTCCTCCACCCTTTTTACGGGGTCAGTCAAATCTTACACAGGCAAAGCCTGGGGGTAGAAATTCTGTATCTTTAATATAGGGTTCAACCATGTATCAGTGGCAGCTATAATGTTGGTTTTGTTGTGAGTTATCCAGGAGTGGAATTCTGGTATTTTACTCCTGATACTTTGGAGGTTAATGGTTTTAATGTTTAATGATTTATAGGAGTTGGGGGGGGTGGACCTCTGCACTGGGAAGCTTAGGGTTTATGGGTGTATTAGAACTGAGTTTCTGTCTTCTCTTAGCTTTTAGTGGATAATTTTGAGCTAAGGTTGTGTTTTACCTGGTGTAGTGATTAAAGGGTGTGGTAAAAAAAAATATTTTTGAACATAGTATTACTTCAGTGGTACATAGGGTAGAGGACAGTGGCTGTAGGATGGTAGCTGATGTAAGTATACTGGAGGGAAGTTAGTTCTAGTAGGAGGAAGAAGGTTAGAGACAAGATGAAGAGTGACGTGTTAGAAATTAGTGGCATGGAGTGGGAGTGCAGGAAGTAAAGTAGCCTGGATAGAATCTTAAAAAAAAAAAGTTAAGGATGATAGAGGGAGGCTTAGGTAATACAGTTTTGGAAGTTAAAGGGAGTGGCAGCTTAGGTTGAAGTGGGTAATTAGTATGAGGGAGATGAGTATAAATTAATGATGTGTTGAGGGAGTGAGTGTGAGTGGTGTATGTGTGTTTGATTGGTGAAGTGTTGGGATGGGTGGAGCTTTGGTTAGAATAAAGCTAATGGATGTGGGGGTGGTTAGGAATGGGGGTAGGGAAGTGGAGTGAGGGTAAATGGAGTGGGTTGAACCAGGATTCGGAGCAGACTGTGAGAACAAACAAAACAATCAGTGGTGTCAGCAACTCAGGTGAGTACATTAGATCCCTTATGGCTTTAAACAGAGTTACATACAATTTCTTGTGGGGGATAGCCAATCTTTCTTGGAAGCAGCTATTACAAAGGGTTCCTTGACTTTTTGTAGACGCAGATCTTTACAGGTAGGATTTAGATACTGGTAAATGAAAGCAGGAAGGGGGGAGTGGGCCCTGTAGTGTGTACGGCTCTAGCTCACAAGTGGAATGTGAAACTTTAATCTGAACATATATTAACCAGGTTGGCGTCAATTTAAGATGTGCATATAAGTAATCTGCACTCAACACTAAATCACTGGATATAGTAAGCTCTTAAGTTAAATTCTGTGGCTGCTAAAAAAGCAATTACTAGAAAATGGAAATCGAAGTCTAAACTAACTGTATTTGAAGTACTGAACATTATAACAGAGACAGAAAAACTGGAAGATAAACCTTTAGAAAATTGAAGAAACAAATTATAAAGAAATAATTGGAAATTATTGGAACAATATATGCAGAATAATGTTCAGGAGGAGGAGGAGTAAGGTTTAAGGGAAGGCAGAAATTCAGCAATTTATGAAATGTCAGACTGATGATACAAAGAAACAAAAGCATGTGATGTATAATGTATGCAAATGGAAAAGAAAGTTATTTTGTTTTTCTTTTCTGTTAGTGTATGTTAGCATATGTCAAGAGATAATTTAATAACAGTATTTAAAAAAGTTAAAACACTGGGCAATGATGTTAATATTGTTAGCTAAAAGATGTATATATCATCTAGACTTGGGCTTTTCCAGTTAGCAGTCTTTTTAAATTTTGTCACAATTTCACTGGCTGTTATTTTTTTTTTCATTTCATATTATCTAAGTTAGTACTTCTTAATGTTTCTTTTAACTCTTCTCCGCATTCAGCATCTTTGCCTTGTTCAGATGGATCTTCATAGATGTGTCTCCAAAATGCATGTATTTCTTCTTTCCTTTGGTAGTGTTTTTGTTTCCCAAATCCCTACAGATCATAAATTAATAGTTTGTTTTCTATTTTTCTTTACATTTTTCTGTGCACCTTCTGATTTTTTTGCTAATACTGATGCCCAGTGTTTCTCCCGCTGGGTAATCCTAACTGAACTTTCAACCAGTTCTCTTGATGAGGGTTATGACATTTTAGTCTGCGGTTTATTGTTAGTAAAAGTGCCCTGCTCTGGCCATGGTACCATTTTATGAGGATATATTGACTCATCATGCTGAGATATTGTCTGTATCAGAGTGTCCAAATTAAACTCTTCACTTCTCAGTTGGTCTGTTATCTTAACCAATCTGTTGCCTTTCCAAATCATGAAACAGTTGCTTCTCAATATGTCCCACTTCTGTGTTGTTATTCTCTTCTTTGTAAAGTGTATCATGTGCTTTGACATTGTATGCTACTTTACAATTTATGGCATCCATTTTTCTAAGAGTTTTTGATGATCTAGTCCCTTTTCTATATTCTTCTAGTAGTGATACTTCTTACCTTAGTTGCCTCAGATTTTCTTGTAATTAGTGTTTTTATGGAGGTTATTTCCTTTGCTGTTCTGCATTTCTGTGTCAGCCCGTCACCAGTCAATAGTTTAGTTGCAAACAGTATGTTCTACTTAATTCTGTTACACCATACGGAACTCCTCTGAATAGTTCTATTTACATTGTACAACTGTTTTGTTAATTTTCTAACATTCTCAGTGATATGCTTTCTGTAGTCTCTATCTCTTATACCTAAATAGGTCTGTCCACTGCTATTAAATCAAGTAAGTCTTCTCTTAGATCATGCTCTTCTTGTCTGAAAGCATCATCTTTGCTCTCCATTTCCTGCTGTTTCTACTGCAGGGTAACCCTAACTGGACTTTCAACCAATTCTCTTGATGAAGGCTATAAAAGTTTAGTGTGTGGTTTATTCTTAGTAAACGTTCCCTGCTCTCTCTGTGGTACCATTTTATGAAGACATATTAACTCATCTTCTTGAGATATTGCCTCTATAAGGGTATTCAAATTAAACTCTTCACTTACTATCTCAAGCACCCTGTTGTCATTCCGAAACATGAAATGGTTTGCTTCTCAATATGTCTCGTGCGTGTTCTCTTATTCTCTTCTTTGTAAAATGTATCACGTGTGGATGTATTTTTCTGTATGCCTTCATATACATCTCTGAAGCTTCGGTGTTCATACTGGTTAATACAACTTTAATTTCTGCACAATCCACATTTTTCTTGATTCTATGCTTCCTCTTCATGAATTATGATAGTGTATAGTTTTCTGTGATCCTTCCATCCAGAGCATCATTTTCTAGACAATCTCATGTTTTTTTTTCTTTTTTTAATCTAGGTATTGATTTGTTTTGATCCACATAATTAAGAATCTTAAGTTTTTATATGCAGGTATTGACATTTTTTTCTGGTACCATAACTTCCTTTTTGATTTTGCTGTACACACACACATATAGTTATATATATATATATATATATATATATATATATGTATGTATATATATATATATATATATATATATATATATATATATGTCTATCGAAATCCCACATATCTGACTTTCATAATGCCAAGAAGAAAAAGCCAACAACCCCATATAATCATTGTCCTGGAACACTGATTTTCCACTCCAGGTAAGTAACTGCTTGGCCAATCTGAAAACTAAATTAAAATCAAAGCAATTTAAACCCACCCATGTGGGGAGGCTGCACCACCCACACTCCTCCAACTAAATATACCAACTCTGTGGGGTAAGGGGCAAAGTTCAACATGGTGGTTAAGTAGCTTTCATGCTATGCATCTACTACTTCGCCAGGTGTCATTTTCTCCTTTTTGTCTTTTTCCTGTCTCTCCCAAATAAGCTTTAACAAACTGCCATCTGCTTTTCTGCACAATTTCCAAATTATGGTAATCTGTTCTCCTTGACCTTCTCTGCAACTGGAGCTACTATGATTTCAGCTCAAATGTCCTTGTTTCTTCATCTGTCAGATGAAGTGCATCCTAAAACCTTTCTCAGGCACGTTATTCTCCATTACCTCAAGCTTCCTCAGATACTCTGCCTTCACTGTCCAGCTTTCTTTGCTAAATAGAAGAGCTGGTCACACTAATGTCTTGTACACCTTATTTTTGAACTCGTTTGGACTTCTTCTTCTACCACATGCTACCCCTAACACTTTGTGCTAGTTGGCATCAGCACATCTGATTATAGCTATAACCTCCTGATTCGGACTTTCCTTCTGCTCAGCCACACCTCTGGAATATGTGAAGCTGTTAATCTGTTCTGCTATTTTCTCTTGTATCACAGTTCTTCTCCTAATTCCCCATTTGCTACCATGGCCACTGTCATGTCTGTCCTTGGTTTCATCCCATGTACCTTCAGTTTTGCATTCCAGACCCTATCATTTGCTGAAGTTCCTGTGCACAGACTTTGTTTGTACTGCCACATCATTAACATACAGCAGTTTTGTTCATCTTTCTCCTTTGGCCTGTTTTGCTGAGTCCATCATCAGTATTAACAGAAGTGGGTTTAAAATTGATCCTTGATGTATATCCACTCCCCTTACTGTCAGTCTGAACACTGTTCATACTTGTTTCATTGGGTCATTTTATGTAGCCTGCAGTTATTCTACTAATGTTTCTGGAAATTCAAACCATAACATGACTGCCCAAATCAATTTTCTTGGGACCTTTATATATGGTTTATCCAAGTCTAGGAATACTCAAATGGATCCACTAAAAGTTTAAAATGTGTAAGTGCAAACAAAAAGACTTGAAAACCAACACAATATTGCACACATAACTGTATTTGGGAGCATGACTGCTACTGTGTGTTGACTTATGGACTATACAACCTCAACCATTGTGGACATTTGTTAAATTTGGATTTAACAAATAAAGGTGTTAAAAAAGAATCCTGAGACGGCCCTTAGACTATTGCATTTGGTGCAATACTGTGTTGATTTTCAATACTGAAATGGACCCTTTCCTATTCTCCAGTTTCTCTTTTAATGTCTGTCTCACTGTAAATATCAGGACTGATGTACTGAATCCAGATCTGAAACCAAAATGCTCATCTCCCATCTTACTTTCTACTTCTCTGTGTATTCATTTATCAATTATCCTCATTAGCACTTTCATGCAGTGTGAAAGGAGTTGGATATATCTGTATTGCCCACAGTTGAAAATGTCCCTTTTATTTTTGTACACTTTGCAATCATCTTGGATATGCCTCTCTTTCCTCCCATACCTGTGTTCAGTAACCTTGAGAAGCACATCTCTCCTAACACACCAAACCTCTTGGCTGTATCTGCCATGACTTCAGCTGAGCCTGATGGTTTCCATAACTTCATTTTTCCTAAATGCACTTTGTACCTCTTCTTTGGTGGGGTCTAAATGCACTTTGTACCTCTTCTTTGGTGGGGTCTAAATGCACTTTGTACCTCTTCTTTGGTGGGTTCTCCTTCCTATTTCATTGTAGGCTATGCATGCAGCAATACATTCTTGTGGAGTGTTCCTTCATTGAGAAACTTTCTGAAGAAGTCATTCTATCTACCTTTGATGTCCTCTGGGCAGGTAAGTAGATTGTAGATGGTGTACTTTACATATGGCATCTGCTCTTTTCTTGTGAGCACATTGTTGTTGGCATTCCTTTGAATGATGTTGCCTACAGCAGGTAATTTGGTTCAGCATAACACCGTTGTACCAAAATTTGCTACTTTACAAAAGCTTATCTAAATTATCTATATTTATATTGCATATCCTTTATTTCTTTAGTATTTCTTGTTCTACACATTTTACCCTTTGTTATTATAGAACATACTCCCACAAATTGGTATTTATCTCTCAGAGTTTAATTTTAATAAGGATACCATTTAATCTTTAAGTACCTTTAATATCCAAAATAAAAGAAGAGATGCTAAATATACTCCAAGGTTAAGTATCGCTAATCTACAATTTTCCTTTCTATTGTAAAGCACTCTTCTTTTTAATGTGAACTTAAATTCAAATTGTATATTGCAGTAAATATAATACCTAACAAATCCGTCTCACAGCAGTAAACATAAATGCACTCTTTATATAAGCAGTTCTTTCAATCAAAACTAAATCTATTTAAATTCTTCTCTTTAAAAAACACTAAATGAAACCATCTCATGTTCTGACTAGCACTGAAAGACCAGACAACATCAAGACTCCATTGATCTCCAAATGTGATACTTAATATTTCTCTGTCAAAAATGGATAATTACAATTACCATATTAGATAAGCCTGTGATTTCTAATTTTTAACAATATACCAATGTTTTTCAAACTCACTTCCAAAATCATTAGTACCTCCAGTACCCACAATTTTTCTTTATAAACAAAATATCCTTTACAAAAGTCATAAACAACAGGCAGTACCATGCCACATAAATATGCCCACGTTAACTGTTTTAACTGTACCCTACAATTTTCTACAAAAGTATTACTAACACAAACAAAATTGAATTTAAAGGGCATTAGCTCCCCCTTCTTTACTGTGTGTTTTTCTTAACTGACCTTACATTTATCATTATCTTTACTGTACTTTTTCATATACAGATCTCAGAAACTGTTTTCAAATGCACTATGCTCTTCTAAAACTTTCCACAAGTTCTAATGACTGATGTTATCAAAATATTTAGCCACATCACATGAAATATTCCTGCCTTCCATCCTATTGTATAATACTTATAATTTCCTTTATAATCAACAACACATTTTTACATCTTTTTCTAGTACTCCATAGATTCCTTCAATTAAAATGTCCTGTAATACTTTAAATCATAATCATCAACCCCTTTTTTCCCTACATGGGGTCAGGGTGTCATGTCAAATGTTGCTATCTCTCATTTCAATGCCCTCTCCTATCTTCTAGGATAGATGGGTCTCTCACAAATCATCTCTCAGACAATCCATCCACCTCTTTGCTGGATACCCTCATCTCTTCTTGCTTTCTTCCTATCAAAAATCTTCTTCATTGGATTGATTTTTGTTTTCCTGCACATGTACCTGAACCACCATTCTAGGTTCTTTTTTTACCTTCTCTAGAATTGTGCTACTTGGACTTCAGGTCTGATGTCTTCCTTTCCTCATTTGTTTTACAGTGTCCATACTACCAACCATTTTCGACACTTCATCTCCATCACCTCTAGCTACCTCAACTGCTCTGCCTTCACTGTCCTGGTTTCTGTACCATACTATAGTACTGGTCAGACCACTGTTTTGTACACCTCACTTTTCAACTTTTTGGTATTCTTCTGTCACACACTAGCTTGGACACACTGTGCCAGTTGTCTGCAGCTCATCTGACTCTAGTTTTGACCTCATTCAGATTTCCCTTCTACTCATCCACCTCCTCCAGATACTTGAAACTGTTAAACTATTCCAATATTTTCCTTTTTATCTCAGTGTTCATTTTCATTGGATTTCCTCCCATTTCTTGCTATTACAACTGACTTATCTGTATGGAGTGTCATCCCATTTGGTTCATAGGTTGGTACTAGGCTATCAGCCCTAGGACCTATACAAGCCTAGTCATAACAATTCCCTGGCTATTTCTTCCCACACTATTTACTTCCCTGGACCCCTGTCTAGCAGGGTGACTGACTTGACCCTGGGGTGAATTTCCTTTCTCCCATCCAATCATCAAGGTTCCTTTTGAAGAGGGCCAAAGAGGCACTCTGCTTGACATGTATGGGCAATTTATTCCAGAGTCTGGGGAGTCTCTGGGTCAGGAACCTATCCCTCCAGCACGTTTTGTTTATTGTGATGACAAGGCTTAGATCCCTGGAGCATGTGGCTGTGAGGGATTGGGATTTCTTTAAGTGTAGCATGTCCAACAGCTCTGGGTTTGACATGGCCTTCGCCTCTGAGTAGACAATATGCGACAAGAGTATACCTGGAGTTTTTTAAGGCGGTCAGCGTAGGGCATCTGCTTTAGGCCTGTGATTCTTTTAGTGAGGTATTTCTGCGGCCTTTCCAGTTGTTGCAGATGTCTTGAGAGGTACATACCCAACGGGGCATTGTATCCTATAATGGGTCTAATGAGGGATGAGTACAGTGGGACAATGACCTCCTTTTTTCTGGATGAAAAGCCCTTATGTGTGCCACATAGAAGGATTTCCTGACTGTTGTGGCGATGTGGTTATCAAAGGTGAGACCACTGTCCACCTGTGTCCCAAAGTCTCTTATCACACTTTTGGTGTTTAGTGTACTGCCACCTATATGGTAACTCAGTGTTGCATTCTATGCCCCTATCACCTCCTGATGTTCTTGCCACATTATCTGCATACTGAAGATTTGTTGCTGTTCCCTCTAACCTGTTTGGAAATGTAGTTCATCAACAGTATAAAACAGCAGTGGGCTTAGAGATGAACCCTCACACCCATTCCCACTGGGAACCCATCTGTGATACTGAACACTGTCCATACATAATGTCATTGGGTTCTTTTATATAGCCTGGACTAATTCTCCCAATGTTTCTGGGACTTTAAACTATTACAGGAATGTCCAAATCAGTTTTCATGGTATCTTGTTATATGTTTTCTAGATGTCTAGAAATGTTCAATTAGATTTTTTCCTCGTCTCTAGCTACTTCTCAACTATCTGTCTCATTACAAACATTGGGTCAGTTGCGCTATACCTGGATCCGAATCCAAACTACTCATTTTCCATCTTACTCTCTCTACTGCTCTGTGTATTCATTTATCAGTCATCAACTCCAGATCTTTAATAAAGTGTAACATGAGTCTGATACCTCTATACTTCGCACAGTTGTGAATGTCCTCTTTGTTCTTGCACAAGTGCACTATAATGCTTATTCTCCAGTCATCTTATATATGCCTTTCTCTCCATACTGCTATGAGTATCCTCAGGAGCCATTTCTCCCCTAACTCACTCCACATCTTGATCTTATCAGCAGTGACCACATCTGAGCCTGCTGTTTTCCCTGGATTTCCTTTTCCTTAGTGCTGTTCTATTCCTTTTAGGGTGGTCTCTTCTTTCATCACAGGCTGTGCCTGGGGCAGTACATCTTCTAGAGTTTTATTCATTTAGAAGCTGCTGGATGTATTATTTCTACCCACCTTTGATGTCCTGTGGACCAGTGAGCAGGCTGCTGCTGGCATCCTTCATGAAGGATGTCTGATGACCATCTTCTTTAGCTTTCTGTCTTTGCCTTGCAACTTAGAGTTTCTTTGTGCCACTTACTGAATCACTTTCCAAAACCTGGCAAAGTGCCTCTGATAACTTGTTCTTTGCTATTACAACTGCTCTATCAGCCTCTTGTTTTTTTTGTAGCAAACCAATATTCCTTCTTAGCTGGGTTCTTTTTTTTTTTTTTCTCCCACTTTTTGCTGCATTCTTCCTTTCTTTTGATGACTTCCTGGACTCCTGCATTTCACCATAAGCTTTCCTTGTGTACCTTATTTCCATACCCGGCTCGGCTGCCTATCTGTTCTATACTCCTCACACACGCTGTTTTGAGGTGTTGCTATTCTTTTTCATCTCCATCAATATCGTCTTCTTCCCCGAGATGTTAGAGGCCTGAGCATATCCTTCAGTTTTTGTGCATTCTCTCAAGTCAACTTCCAGGTCTTCAGCCTAGTCTCTGTTGTCCTTAGAGTCTTCTGTGATGACTGCTTGGATTTGATTGTGGCAACTAGTGGTTTATGCTGTGGGCCAACTCGTTCACTAGGGATAACTTTTAATACTTCTTTAAATCTCTCAGTTTAAGTTCTCCAAATATTTCAGGATTCTAATAACATGACAAGAGTAGACCATAGTCTTAAGTCAGGTTATGATCAGGGTTCGTGAAATTTGTATTGTTTCAGTCTCTAATGTAAACTAAGAGTTGTGTTCTGCAATGTACCCAGAATTGCTTTCCTTTTGTAATTCTTACAGGGTTACATGTACCAGTAGTATATATAAATACAACTGTAAATTATTTTGTTAGAACCTGTTGCCCCTACTATTATTGCTTGCAAATCCTGGTATTTTTATTACTTTATGTCTTTCAGTATGTAAGATACTGTAACCATTGGGTGTAGCAACTTCAATTATCAATGTTATTTTTGTCTTTTTTTCATAGAGTACTACATCTGTTTTTTTTTTTTTTGTTTGTTTTTTGAACTATTGGCAATGGCTGATACCATGTGATATAAATTCCATCATTCTCTATAATACTTTGTGGCTCATGTTTCCAATGCTTCTCTACTACATCTATATTATAGTGCTTGCATAATCTGCAATGCAACAGTTTACCACATTATTACGTTTTTTACTATACAGGCTCTCAACCATGAGAATATCACATCCAGCAACAATATGTGCAACTATTTCCTGTTTTATTTTACAGAACCTGCATTTGTCTGTTCCTTCTACCTTTTCAATGGACTTTGTAAGCCATTGTGCAAGTAGTCCACTATCCTGGGCAGCCATTATAAGCCTTTCATATTTTCTTTCCTTCTCATCTGATCCTTTTCCTTATATTCTTTCTTTTACTTTTGGCACATTCAATTGGTGCCTGTTATTGTCTACTTCTATTTTTTATTTCCATTCCCACTTGAGACCAAAATGCTTCTGCTAAATTAAGAAAAATGTCATCTTAAGACTTTGCCTCATGTTTTAAAACTTTCCCTATGTTCGGATCTGATATGGTCAGCAGAAATGTATGCAATATCATAAATGTAGATCTATACCTGTAATCAGTTTTGAGGAGGCCCATACCTCCTTCGAAACTTCTGGGTATACACTGATTTTTATATCTGATTTGATAAGAATGAAGCATTTTTCACTGTTTTTGTGTAAAGTTGACCGAATACATTTTGTAGCCAGCTTCTGTAAAACTGCAAATTAGAACATGAACAGCAAATTATTCCTCCCACATCCCAAAGACATGCAGTAGGTGGATTGGGCACTCTAAATTGGCCCTAGGTAGGTGTGTGTGTGTGTGTGTGTGTGTGTGTGTGTGTGTGTGTGTGTGTGTGTGTGTGTGTGTGTGTGCGTGCCTTCTGTGGAAGGTCGGGCGCCAGGCTGGCAACTCGACACCGCAAAACTCCACTGCCAATCATGAGTAGACAGATGATTCACTGTGGTGACACCTAACTGGGAAAATCTGAAAGAAGAAGAAGAACAGCAAATTTATTTATACCTTGGACTTTACTCCTTGATGTCAAGGCAGTTTTCAATGATAGTTTCAGTCTCCTGATGTGTTGCTCACTAAACTTTATCATTTATTCATGTTTTATTGCTGATTCTTCATGTATTCCTAATTATTTATACACTCCATCCTGCTCATGTTCCTTTATATCACATTCCTGTTCCAGGTTGATATTTTCTTGGTCCCGCAGCTTTCTTGTTTTAAATATTGCTTTTGCACATTTATTATGTCCAAATGCCATTGTTATACCATTTGAGAAAGTTTTAACAATTTATAGTTGTGCTTTCAACTCCATATCTGATGAACTATACAGTTCTAAGTCATCCACAGAAAAAGTAGATGCAAAATTTTTTAAACAAGGTTGGTTTCTTGGAGCCAAATTGTAACTACAGCCTAATCTGTTGACTAAACAGCATAATGGGTTAAGGGCAAGACAAAACAGCAGAGGTGGCAAAGAATCTCTCTGGAATATTTCTCTCTGAATTTTTATTGCTGGGATAAATAATTTGTCCGTTGTCATGACTCAGCTGCAAAGTGGTTTGCCACTGTTTTATGGCCAGTGCAATACAATTGATTAATACAGGGTGCATGTTACACATCTGTAAGCATTCTTTTGTTTGTTAATGTGGGTTGCTGTCAAATATGTTTTTGTAATTTATCCATATCATTCTTAAACTCTTTTCCTTTTTACAACTCTCTGTTACGGCTTTAACAGCAAAGGATCCTTTGTCCCATATGACTTTCTTTTGTTACCCTTTTGTTCTATTGCAATAATTGATTTTTTTTTCTAAAAGACTATAAACACCATCTGCAGCAGTTCCGGGATACAGTTTGCATATTGTCAGAAGGCAAGTTATTTGTGTACAGTTCTTAGGATAGCTTACAGGTTCACTCTTAAGGAGGAGTATCATTTTTCCTGTTGTTAACCAAGCTGGTATCTGTCGGGATGTGCATATAAGTAATTCTAACTCCAGGCTAAATCTTTGTATAATGATGTTAGTACTTTAGCCAGTAGTTAGGTACTGCATCTGAGCCTGGGGTTTCCCAGTTAGGAGCTTTTCTTAACTTTGTCTCTATTTCTCTGCTGTTATATCATCTCTTTTTATATGTTCTACATTACAGCTCTGCACTGTTTCTATTAATTCTTCTATTGATTCCAGCTCTCTGCTATGTTTAACAAGATCTTCATAAATACTTTTTGCAAAATGTGCATTTTTTGGTGTTTCTATTCCTTTTATTTTGTTTCCAGATTCCTTATAAAACTGTTTTGGTTCACCAGTGAATTGCTTAATTTGTATTATCCTTTATATTTGTTTGCATAACTCCTAAGGTTTTCTGCCTCTGCTGATATTTTTAGTTTATTATTGGCAATAGTGTATAGTAAATCCTGGGGCCAGATTCACTGATGCCTACACTAAATGTACATGATCTGTACTCAAGAAGATCCCAACCACATTTATGTGCTTTCTAGTCACTCAGAAAGATAACACTAAGCATGCATATAGCCCACACTTTCTGGCAAACTTTATGAATCCCCCTTGATATTTAAAGCTGCAAGAAAATCAGTAGAAAAACTACAATTAGGAAGAAGAGGGTGTGAGTTATGCTTGTGTTGTCTGTTCACTCAGAACACTTAGTGTAGCTGGCCTTAGGCATAGGCCAACTAGGCGGCCGCCTTTCGCGCCGCTTGAGCAGGGGTGCTTTTCCAGTATTTATTTGATGTAGGTAGACCAGGATGGGGCACCAGATGGTGTGAGAGGGGGCGTCATGGAGCCTTTTCGCCTAGGCCACCAGTTGACCTAAGGCCGCTCATGAGTGTAGGCATTACTGAATCCCAGGGATGGTCCATTTTGATAATGGGTAAGTACTTTTGATGATTTGTTCACTTTTCTATATTTTTTTTACAGTGATACTTCTTGTCTTAATTGCTTAATAGTTTTTCTCTATTCGATGCATCCATTGTGGCATTTTACTTACCCCCTTCCTTTCCTTTGTAGTAATACTTTCACTGTTATTAATTTAGCTGCATAGTAATATATTCTATTTAGATCTGTATATTATGTGATTTTTTTTTTAATAGACCGATTACTGTATTCATCTGTTTCACCAGTCTTCTAAAATTTTGGGTCTTATTTACTTTCTGCATTATATTTCTTTCATCTAGCTTATCACAACTGAACTTTTTAACTTCTGATACACTGAACAGACACTGTTTCTTTTGCTACCTTTCTAACATGACCGTTAAAGCCTCCTGCCAAAATCATTTGCAAATTACCAAAAAAGTTCTAGTTCCTTCATTAAAGGATACAGTGTAATTAATTTGTACATAATTTGCTTAATTCTCATATCTAACATTACAACACTCCATATTCTTGGAATAATTACATCTAGCAAAACAACAGAATTTTTAAAACAAATTCCAGACCACAATCCAAACGACCATATCACTGTATTTCCCTTTATAGCTTCAAACTATAACCTCTTCTTTCAGGTTTTTTTTTCTCATACTCTCCCCCCCCCCCCCCCCCATTACATAGTTACATGACCTCTGAAGTCTGGTTCAGTAATCTCTCTCCCACTGCCATCTGTTTCTAGCACACCCAACCATAACATGTTTCACCCTTCCTGATGTACGCTGATTAGTATTTTCAAATTATGCATCATTTAAATTATACAAAACAAAATGTCCAGACTGCCCACAGTTTCAACATTTCAAAGCACAGTTTTTACTGAATATCTGACTTTGTCACACTGGGAAACTGTTCTTCTGCTACTATTAATTACATGATTTAACTTTCCACAAAGATGCTGACCCAGTAACCATACCTCTCAACTGTACCAAATTCCTTAGCATTTACCGTTTTGAGGTCCAAATAATGGGGTGTCATGAATTCTCAAGTGGCCCCCTTTATTTCTGATTTCCCGGCTTTTTTTTTATTTTTCAGCTGACATCATCATGTGCAGAGGCACACACGATGAAGTCAGCTTCATGAGCAGCCTGTTGGATTTCAGCAAAAGTGAAGTTTAGAGCAGCAAGCAATGTTTCCCTGGATCAGGTAAGTTGAATTCAGTGCTGTTTCAAGTCCATTGTTTATTTAAGTTAAGTCCATTGCAGGTTCAGTTGAATCATTCAAATCCATTGCGGTTAAGCTCAGTAAGATGAATCATTCAAGTCAAGTACAAGTAAAGTGAGAAAACACAAGGTAAAACAACTGTCAAAGAAAAACTTCAGTAGTCCCACTATAATATGGGATGAAAAGCGCTTAATAAAACAGTTGTTTATTTTGAGTGATGAACAGAGTTTTTCTTCATTCAAGTCAAGTCCGTTGCAGTTGAATCATTCAAGTCAAGTCCATTGCGGTGTGTGTGTGTGTGTGTGTGTGTGTGTGTGTGTGTGTGTGTGTGCGTGTGTGTGTGTGTGTGTGTGTGTGTGTGTGTGTGTGTAAAAAGCCCCAGGTACATGTTCATAGGTAGGTACTAGGTTATCGGCCCTAAGGCCTATACAAGCCTAGCCAAAAAGGTACCCTGGCTTTTGCCACCCAAGAAAATTATTTTCCTGTACTCCTGTTGAGCAGAGCCACAGGGGTGATCCCAGGAGTGAATTTCCTATTTCCCATCCAATCATCAAGATTTTTCTTGAAGCGTGCTAATAAGGAGCTTTATTAGACATAGGTAGTTTGTTCCAGAGTATGGGAAGTCTCTGGGACAGAAATCTATCCCTCCAGCATGTTCTGTTTATTGTGGTGGCAAGGTTTAGGTCCCTAGAGTGTGTAGCTCTGAGGGATTGGGATTTCTTTAAGTGGAAGATGTCCAACAGCTCTGGGTTTGACATAGCTTTGTATATTAGGCAGAGATTATCTCTGAGTAGGCGATATGCGATGGAGTAAAGCTGGAGTGTTTTGATACGGTCTGCATAGGGCATCTGTTTGAGGCCGGTAATCCTCTTTGTGAGGTATTTCTGCGGCCTTTGCATTTATTGTAGATGTCTTGTGAGGTACATACCAAAAGAGGTGTTGTATTCTATAATGGGTCTAATGAGTGACAAGTAGAGGGGAACAATGACCTCTTTTTTCCTTGATGAGAAACCTTTTGTGATAAGGTGTGCCACATAGAAGGATTTCCTGACTACTGTGGCGATGTGATTATAAAGGAGAGACTACTGTCCACCTGTGTCCCAAGGTCTCTTATCACACTTTCGGTGTTAAGTAAACTACCACCTATGTGGTAGCTTATGGGTACAGAGTTTTTACCAAAGGGGATGACAATGCACTTTTTGGCATTGAGCTTGAGGCCATAGCTTTGACACCAGGCATTTGTCTCAGCGAGGCCCTTTTGTAGGATGTCCACATCGTCAGGAGTTTTAGTTATGGCTCCTAGTTTGCAGTCATCTGCGAACTTTGGTAGCCAAAGACCTTCTGTGTTAGCCTGTACTTCAGAGAAGTAGATACCAAACAGGAGAGGATCCAGGACTGGACCCAGTGGTACTCCACTTGTCACTGGTCTGACGTCGGACATGGAGTCTGCTACTTTCACTGGTCTGAAGTCGGATTTGGAGTCTGCTACTTTCACAGTGTGGGTTCTGTCAGTGAGCCAGTTGGCAACCCATCTTGTGACATAGGGATTTATACCTAGTTTAGTGAGTTTATCTATAATTCCAGAGCAGGGGATGGTGTCGAAAGCCTTGGCAAGATATAGATAGGCTGTGTGAACCACCTTACCCTCATCTATGGCTTTGGTGACTGCTTCAAAGAAGCATGATCTGCTTTTACAAACCCAAACTGGGTGGGGTCCAGAGCTTGGAGATTACCTATGTCTTTGTTTATAAGTTCCATGATGATACGTTCCATGGCCTTGCAGACCAGGCTCATTAGGCTAATGGGGAAGTAGTTCCCGGGGTCTGTGGTGGCTCCCCGTTTGTGGAGTGATATAACAGTCACTGTGCGCCATTCAGTGGGCACAAAGCCTGAGGCGAGGTTATGACTGAACATGGTGCTTAGGTGGGGTGCCAGATCATTCTGTAGTTCATACAGAACGCAGCCTGGGATGTTGTCAGGTCCCATGGAGACTGTGTTCTTGGCTTTGGAGAGTGTGGTGTTTACCTGTGCAGCCACGATTACAGGAACTTTGCATTCTTCTGGTATAGAGATGGACCCTTTAGGGGGTGAGAGGGGGGTAAAGTTAGCACTGAACCTATCTGCCAGGATGTTGGCAATATAAGTAGATTCTGTATATTTAGTGCCATTGTGCTATAACTCAGAGCAGATTTGAGTGTTGCCATTGCGAGTCTTGACATAGCAATAGAATTCTTTGTGGTTGTCTTTAGAATCAGTGGCAATTTTGTTTTCGTAACTAGCTTTGGAGGATTTTATGAGGGATCTCAGCTTCTTACTGAGACTGACCAGGGGAGTTCCTCCAATCGTAGGATTTTACTCTTTTTTGCAACAGTTTCTTTCTTCTGTTGTAGAGTTTGTTTATGGCAGGGGACCACCAGATTGGCTCCCTTTTTCTGGAGGATAGCATCTTGGCTCTGTTAGGGATAGCATGATCCATGCACTCATGTAAGTGCTTATAAAGTGCATTTGTGTAGGATTCAGCAGTCGTACCTCTATTGTCCATCTGCATGGGTGTCATGAAGTTTGCCACTTCTGTCCTAAGAAGCGTGAAGTTGGTTTTGGAGAAATTGTTTATGGTGGTTTCCTTAATCGGGGGTGGGGGTGGGATGTGGATGTCTAGGGTGATTAGCTTGTGGTCGGATCTGACCAATGAGGAACTGACCTCTGGTGTTGAATACCAGTCACCCATGTTGGTAATGACCAGGTCTAGGATATTGCTGCCCCTGGTGGGGGTGTGGATAAGTTGATCCAAGGTGTTGGAATTTATGAATTCTAGAAAATGTTGAGCAAAAGAGTTGGTACATGAGTAGTTTTCCCAGTTAATGGTGGGGTAGTTGAAATCACCCACTGAATCAGCAGTGTAACTGGTGGTTAGGGTTACCCAGACTCAAACCTTGTACCTTGAGTACAAGAGGCAAGAGCCTGAATTCTCTACCCATACCACCACTTGTGATTCAAGAAGTTAAGTCCACAGCTCTTAACTGTCCAAAGTTTCACAGAGTATCTGGCTTTTGGTCTGTATTTCTCTTATCTGTGGTTTTCTGGCAAATCAGTGAGAAGTGAATTTACTAAATATAGCAGTTTAAGTTTCAGTCTTCCTATCTTTCAGGAAACACATGGTAACACCAAAACATTTTGTTCTAGCAATTTTCTAAAATTATACAAGCAGTGTTTAAAATATGTCCCACTCCATGGTTTGGGCCCCCCCCAAAATAAATGTTGGCTTTTTCCAGATTTCTTGTGCTGCATAGTTTTTCAGGGGAAGATACGTTTAGTGCTGTTTATGTCAAGTCTGCATTGTTAGTAGCACAACAGACAGTATACTTGTTTTTGATGCAGAAGGTTGTGAGTTCTACTCCCACTGTATATAGATGGATTGCTGATACTGAACTTTTAAAGGGGGTGGATGCTGCAGTCCTGAGAATGTCCTCTTTGGCAGAGATACCTACTAACTATGAACCGGTTATCAGTTTGCCATCCATTCCCAATTGCAATATTACTAGCTTATCATTTTTCTTAAAGTAACATAGGCAATTTATTCAAGGACAACAGGCACTTTATTTGTAGATGAAACAATGAAATATAAAGTTGTTTGCTAGCAGAAACCTCTTTGTTACTTACAGATCTCTTTAATGTGGAATTATTTAGATGATTTTTACTTCTGCAAAGATTGTGCATACTTACTGATACTGGTGGACTGTAAACGTCTGAGTAGACTTTTATGATGGAAATGTTCTGAATTGGGCAGTTTTATTATTGGTTCATGCATTTTGTTTCAGTGCTTACTGGAAAAATGTTCAAAACAATAAATTTAAAATATGCCCTAACAAATGTGCTGTATTACACATGGAATATAATTTACTACAATCAGGAAGATGCATCAAAGAACACATTTATGTTTCATGTGCAAGGGGCCTATGATTTCAAAACAGCACAAAGGTAATCTTTATCTGCCACTGGCCATATGCATTTTCTTTGAATGTGGGTCTCAATGCTATTTCAATGAATGTGAGTTTCAAGGGCAGAGAAGTTTTAATGCCAAGTCTATTTTCATTGTGAGACTGCATTGCTTTGTTTAGTAGATGTCTATTAGTGTTTGTGCTATAAAATGTAAGATAAAAGTTTTAAATGAAATCCAAATAATCACTGTGGAAGTAAAGCAGTAGTATGCCTATTACAGTGTTTATGGTAAATGGGACACTGAAATGGCTGAAAGGGGGAGGGCTGTGCATGGGGGGGCCCATTCAGCCATGACTTTGTGAGGGTGGATGGGTAGCAAACTCAAAGACAGCCCCAGGCGGCACAAACTCTAGCTACACCACTGATCAGTAGGCCTTGGAGAATGACTTTTGGAGGTCCTAGCAAATTATAATATTCTTTTGCTAAGATTAGAATGTTGCCTACCATTAAATGCCCTATTTTTACCACAAAATCCATATACTGCAAGTCGCCAAAAACAAAAACCTAAGGTTCATCATCTTCGCCCTTCCCAGTGAACATCACTGCTTCATATTTAAAAAAGAAAATGGTTACCATTTATTACAGGGTCTGGGTCCATATTTTGGTTGTCTGTTCTTCAGTTTTAGTTTGAAAGTTGGTATCCCACAATTCCATTGGTGCTGCAGGGTTACATAATTATGTATGCGAATTTTATGTTAATTAGTGTACATATTTGCACCTATTTTTCATGGGCCTTTGTCAAGATGTTTGATGCTTCCAGGTTGAAAGGTATGCCAGTAACATACAGTTCCATGTATCCCTTTTATTGTTAGCATATTTAGTACACCCATGCCTTTTTTGCAAGCAACCTATAGCATAACAAAAATTTCCAATTTTATGTCCACAAACCCCTTTCAGTTTCTTTATAGAATGTATAGCTTGACTAATCTGAGAAAATCATTCTTCCAGTTTCTGCTAGGTTAAAACATCCAATGTAAACTGACCCAACATTTTATGTTTTGTTTGCATGTTTAAACTGTGAAATTCATAGTCTTATTAGGAAATATCATTCTTTTTTTTATATCTGCCCCATAAACATTTCTGCCAAAACAAAACATTTAAAAAGTAACATCACAAAATTGTTCTTTATCCACATATATGACTGAGTAATATCTCTTCCGGGTTACAATCCAAAATTAAATAAGCCTGTCCCAAATAAAATACCTGTGTACTGATAAGTCTTTTTGAAACTGCATGCACACAGCCGCTCGTTTTTCTAAATGTACTAGAAATTCCTTGATTTACCTAATGACTTGTATAAATATAAGAATTTTCATTTGATGAGCCAGCCTGTCAAGCATTAATCCTGGTCTTTGCTGGTACTGAATGATTTTATATCTGCTGTCACAAACAGCATTTATCCACTATAACCACATTCCACATCTGCAATAAATAGTCTTCTGTTGCCGTAATACACCCATATGTCCTCCAATGTCTAAAGGCTTAAGGATATAATCCAGGAAGAATGGCACAGCCTCGGTTATCATCTGGCAGTTAGTGCAGAAGACTAAAAACACGAGCTGCTAATGAGTTACTTCCTGCGGTAAAAGATTTGATTCCCTCAGCCTAAGTTTGTCTGACTGCATGACTCTGAGCTCCCAAGCTGAATCTGAAAAACGTCCAACTGGATTAGTGCTCCACCCAAGTTAACAAGTACAAATAAATAAATAATGTATGCTGTTCCAGACACTATTGGCCTAAATGAAGGTTCAGTCTAATTGTATGTAAATCTACATACCACAAAAATACATAAAATATGAGTGAACCCAGATTTAGGTGCAAATCTCTCAGGCAAGCTGGGAGAAGTGGAAGCAGCAGGTGCTAAAGAAGAAAGAGGATGTGTGATAAAAGTGGCCCTCCACTGCAGGCCCTTTGGGCTGCTCAGGATGTGTGGTAAAAGTGATCCTCCCCTGCACGCCCTTTGGGCTGCTCAGGGTCTGTGGTAAAAGCAGCCCACCCCTGCAGACCTTTTGGGCTGTTCATTCAGACAGTCTGTAACAGCGACTGGCTGCAGGAATGCTTACTATCCATTGATGGTAATAGCACTAATACCCTTCATGTCTGTCCAGTTGATGGTTCTCTCGAGTTAGTTCTTAGCTGAATCAGTGGCTAATTATTAAGTACCTATTCAGCAGCCAGTTGGCATTGGTCTTTGCATGTATGGGCTTAGACTCACTGAAGAGGGATTAATAATCTGTTACTGAGGCAGAAAAAATACATAAATCATTAGAATTATCCTTGGTGATAGAAAAATGCTATAACACACAAAAATCTTTACAGAGAGTACCTCCACTATCCCTCCATGGTTTGGGCTTTTTCTCCCTCACCCCTTTACATATCTATGTGCATGTGTATAATAGTCAATCTGTACTAGATCAACTACTTGATACTGCAAAATCATTTCAATGTATAACATCCCACAAACAATCAACATCAGTCTAACAAACTTCTGTGAAATTTACAGTTGTCAACCAAGTGCAGCTTAACTAAATGAATGCACTGAAATATATATATATATATATATACATACACACACACACACACACACACACATATAGACATATATATATCGACACATATATATATATATATATATATATATATATATATATATATATATGTATATATATATAAAACCTTACCTTTGATCACCATGTCTCTACAGTGGTAAGAAGGGCATTCTATATTACTTATCTCATAAGCAAGGGCATTGCCTCTAGGAAAAAAAGAAGTTATAACCTCCCTGTACTCTTCCCTCTTCAAGCCAATAATTGAGTACAATGTCTCTTTTGGTACGTACCTTTCCAAGCATCTGCAGCAATTGGAGAGACCACAAGGTTCCTCACAAGGAAAATTCAAGGTCTTCAGCATCTGTCCTATGAGAACTGTCTGAAATCACTTGTCAGTTTATTTTGTTTCATACAGACTGCTTAGAGGTGATCTTTGCCTTGCATAAAAGGCAATCTTTGACCCTGCTTTACTGGAAATACTGCATATCCGTATGTCAAATGGTACACGGGTTACTCGCTCTAATGGCCTTAACCTGGTATATGACATTAACAGAACCTGCTGGAGGGACAGATTTGTCTCCAAGAGGTTACCACACCTTTGGAACAGACTCCTGCTTTATGTCAAGCAGAGCACCTCAATGGCCAGTGTCAAACACAATCTGGATGACTGGATGGCTAACAGTAAGTTCATCCCAGGGGGTCCATCCATGTCCCTCTTGGACAGGGGTGATAGGTGCTGATCGTGTAAATAAGGCTAAAACTTGGGTAGGCTTGTAAGGGCCCTAGGGTCATTAGCCTAGTAACCTCCTTTGATCCTACACACACACACACAAACATGTGTGGTTGTCACTTTAATGAATGTACATTTCATTCATTTTTGTATATGTAGTCATGTTTGGTTGAATGTGCATTTCAGTGAATGTGCAAATGATTGCACTACATTTTGTTAACTATAATCATAGTGGGGGCAGTTTATATGTATGGATAGGTAAAGTGTGGGTTTGGCTTTTAATGTTGAAAATTAGGGATAGGAATTTGAGTGTAAATGTTTGTAAGTTAGGGTTAGAGTAAGAACTACAGAAGGGGACATATTTATGTGTGTGTTTGCATGATGCAGTATGTGATGTGTATATGAGTATCTTAAGTATGGTAGTGTTACAGAAAGGTGTTTTCCTAAAGTAAAGTGTAATGCTGGGGTTAGGGGCAGGGCAGAATTAGTGTTAAGTTTAAAGTTAGCACACACCAGTAAGGTGTCACCTTAATACCCTTAGATACATCTCTAATTTGCTTTCATTCTAAAGGCAGAGATGTAAAATAAAGCAACACTAAGGATACAAGAAAATTAATTTTCAGGTACACCAAAATTCAGATTTACACCAAAATGTCACTAAATGTAAAGAGACATAAGATACCATAAAACAATAAACTACACAATTAAAAGCACACTTACATGTACATCTTTAATGGCCTGTCTATAAATATACTTCTAGCCATAGGTAAAGTACCAAAACAGATGATATGGGAAAAAAGTGACAGGATTTGTACTCATAATCTTTGCTGGTACTGAATGATTTTATATCTGCTGTCACAAACAGCATTTATCCACTATAACCACATTCCACATCTGCAATAATTAGTCTTCTGTTGCCGTAATACACCCATATGTCCTCCAATGTCTAAAGGCTTAAGGACATAATCCAGTAAGAATATTTTACTGAATAACATACAAAGTATTTTACAATTCCACAAAATCTTACATTAAACTCCGTTGGCAACTAGTTAACTAAGGTAATATTAGGAAGCACATGCAGATGTATGCAAAGTTAGAATATATAAGAGAGAGTGCTGTATATTTAGTATACAAAAACATAAAACAGCATAAACAGTCTCTGAGGTTTTACCCATCAGAGACATGCTGCCTTTACGGACTGAAGACCTGGAACTGAATAATTCACGTGGTCTGTTGCCCACTTCTTGATACTTTTCAATAACCACTCAAATATCACATGACGTCTGGCAAGGAGGGCGATTAGGATGCAGGAAATTGCAGTCCAGTGCTCTAACAATCTGCCTTTGAGTGACTCCAGTGATGTACTTTCTAGCATAAATTAGCTTATTTCCTTAACTTTTGCCCCCAAGGAAGAAAAAAATGTAATCTGTGTTTAATCTATGGATGTTGTAGGGATATTCATTTTCTGAATCAATACACACATGCAAATAAATTGTTAAATAACACACATATATGGATAGTAACCTTTAACATAAATATAATACAAGACACGGTGTTAAAAACGTAACTTTAAAGAGCGCTTTCATTTAGTACTGACCAAACTTCTTCAGATGAACATAAATTAACAAACATCCTTGTCTTATACATCCAGTAAAGGAAGTTACGTTGTTGCTGTGTCTTTCAGCTTTTCCCGGTTAGGGGTCGCCACAGCGGAACTCCGGTCCGCTAATGATTGGCAGTAGATTTTTACGTGCCGAGTTGCCAGCCCTGATGCACAGCCTTCAACGAAGGTATGCCCATTCACGCATGTCTCCACACAGAAGACGCTCTAGCTGAGAATCGAACAGGACAACGTCTTACTGTGAGGCGACAGGAAGTTACGTATATACATAAATATGAATTAGCCAATCCACATACAACATAAACAAATAAATACTACAATTCTAACCAGCAACTTACTATGCATGAAACAAACAGCCATCATAAATAGTTAAAAATTACTATCTATCAAAAGTTTTTAATTTAAAAGAACTCAAAACTGAAATCACATCATTATGTCATGGGGGAGCAGTGGCATTCAAATAATAGCCTTAAGTCAACTATTCATAGGGATCCAACACATTTGAATAGCTATTTACATTTTCCTAGTAGTTAATATTCATTATCTGCACTACCAGTGAGGCAGCATATCTTGAACTTGAGCCACTAGTAAACACGTACCCATATAAGGAAAATATTTATTTTTCAGGTCCTTAAAGAGGCAAATAAACAGTTTCTAAAACTTCTCCAAGCTGTGGATTATCCAAATGGTAGGGTTACAAACTGGATCTGGAAATACATTACTTGAAATCAAGATATTTTCTATGTGCAGGCCCATCTATAATGTGCAGATAAGCATCATCCACACCCAGCGCAGCCAAGAAAGAGCTGTGCAATACAAATAGTACAAGAGTTCGGAGAACCACCATTTTATTTTTACTATAAAATGACTGAGAGATTTTGTATCTCTAAAAAGGGTCTCTGGTATATGTCTTTTTTGGGAACCACAAAACAAGGCAAAGAAAATTCTCACCCCTTTGGTAGGCTGCAACCCAATGCATTATCTTTCTGTAAAGAGTTGCACTACTAGTCTGTACATCTACATTCAAGTGATGGACTGCCATCTAAGGAAATATGGTAAAAATAAGAAGCCTTGCAAATACTACTGAGCAGTATTGTAAAATTAACTTAAGAGCCCATTTGTGCATGGTAATACCCTGCTAAAATGTAGCATTACGTAATGAATGAATAATGGAAAAGGTGGGAGAAAATCAGGGTGAGAGACATGAAGACCATTTAGATCTTTTTGCTGCTGGATTTTACTTTGAAATGGAACAGAAGCCGGTGAGGAAGAACGTTTCTGTTTGTAAAACTCCTGCCTCACACTTTACTGGGCAACCGAATATTACAAATTCACTTTTCTTTCCATCCTCAGAAACATAGGCCCTAAAAGTAACAAGACAAATCCAGGCCCATACACTGAATCACACTGAAAATTAAGGTTCAAATGTTCCTGAGACACAAATCAGTATTACAAAATTAAACTGCAACCTCTTTCAAAAGGGCAAAGTAATCGTATCAAAATCATCCTATTATACAACAAAAACAGAACACTCTAATGATCATCAAATCAGAGGTACAGCTTGAGATTCTGGTGCCTGGTGTCATCCCCTGATTTGGACCCCCCACAACTTTAAGTAAAGCAGCAAAAAATGGTTTGTTCCCTGAAATATTGTTCCTCATCCAATAGGCAAGCCAGATAGCCAAATCTGTTTATCACAATCTATGCATTCCAACTCTAAACTGAGGAGCAAAAAACATCTCTTCTACATTTGTAATAGGTAGCTGCTACAGTCTATACCACACATGGGAAACAAAGCTCATTTCTGATTGATTGGCATCTGCCTGTTATGCCCCATAACACATTCACACTGAATGGCTGCCCATTTACTCTAACATAGCTACACCTCTGATTAAAGGAAAACAAAAGCAATCCAAGACAGTTCTAGTTAGTCAGTTATTCCCAAAAAGACTAAAACAGTTCAGTCCCTTTCCCTTCTTTGGTTCTGCTAAAATATTCAGTGTCTGTTAGGATAATACTATTCCTAATAGCACACAAACTACTTCCGGCACAGATACTAACTTTTGCACCCCAGTCTGAAACTCTGCTTTCATTTTTAAAACTGACCAAGTTAGCCTTATCAGATAACTTTCACTGCTTTTTAAATCTTCCATGCTGTTTGCTGATTTTCTGTCACTCCAGTTTTTAAAGATGGCTGCTTCATTCATCTCTTTCAGTATCAAAGTTCTAATAAGCCATATATGTACACGGGAAAAGTTCTCAAACTCTCAGAGTCAGTGATTACAGCCCCTTAACAAAAGGATTAGTGTAATGTCTTTCTCTATCCTCATTATAAAATGACGACTAATACGTACGCCCACAGGATGATCACTGTATCAGCACTGTAAACGTAAACAGTTGTCATCACTGATTCCACCATCATGTAGTGACTCAGCACTGCAAATGTAAACAGTTGTCATCACTGATTCCACCATCATGTAGTGACTCAGCACTGCAAACGTAAACAGTTGTCATTACTGATTCCACCATCATGTAGTGACTCAGCACTGCAAACGTAAACAGTTGTCATCACTGATTCCACCATCATGTAGTGACTCAGCACTGTAAATGTAAACAGTTGTCATCACTGATTCCACCATCATGTAGTGACTCAGCACTGCAAACGTAAATAGTTGTCATCACTGATTCCACCATCATGTAGTGACTCAGCACTGTAAACGTAAACAGTTATCATTACTGATTCCACCATCATGTAGTGACTCAGCACTGTAAACGTAAACAGTTGTCATCACTGATTCCACCATCATGTAGTGACACAGTCAGCATTTCCTGACATAAGGGGATACGTACAAGCTGATCTAACAGTGACACTTTTATCAGTAGTTTACTTCGTCTTATCAAAGACATTTGATATAACTAGTCAGCAATCATCTTCAGCTGATTAAACTCTCTACCATTGGACTTGTCCACAAACACTGCAGATGCTGGTCCATTTGATAGTGTTTGATAAGTCCTCTACCTTGAGAGATGCACAGACAGTAGTTTGGCATGGATTTAAATCCATTCAAGCTTTGTTGCCTGATTAAGACTGTTCCCTAAAATAAGATATATGTTGTTTAGGTACATGCTGACCTCTTTTCTACCTGGTCTAGATTTGTTTATTTCTGTGTCTCACTTATCCACAGATATGTGAAATCAGCAAAGACTATAAAGGTCACCTAGGAAAGTGAGCTTAAGTGCATATCAAGTCTGTTACTGTAAAAAAC
Organism: Protopterus annectens; assembly: GCF_019279795.1. Lineage (NCBI taxonomy): Eukaryota > Metazoa > Chordata > Ceratodontiformes > Protopteridae > Protopterus > Protopterus annectens. Next base: position 311,341,370 of record NC_056743.1, on the reverse strand, counting down.
AAAACAGGCAGGCTTGGCATAATATGTATGGACAAGGCTTTTTATGGCTAGCTATACCATGGCAGCAATATGTCCATGTTTTCCTACTGCACAACCTCCTGTATGTATTTTTACAAGTATCAACCATCACACAGCCACCAACCACAAATATCAGCAAGCCCATGACAGTACTGTTGGCATTCCCTTCTGCTCTCCCCAAAGGTTAAAGCAGACTAACATGGTTAGAATTATTTAATCATCTGGGCACCTGCACTGTATTAAATAGCCATCAGTATCTAAGATAATAAACTGGTATACCCACCTCAAGGTTGTTTGGATCCACAGTTAATGCAAATCAAACTATCTACGACAGACAAAGAAGCTCTACACATGGCATCCACATTGCTGAGCAATGAAAAAACTCTCTATAAACATACTGGAATGTTCCTCCAAACTAGGCACTTCACCCTCATTATCAAACCACATGAACAGTGACTAAATCTTGATACACCCATAGAGAGTCATGGATTATTACTTAAATCCCTACTCTAATGTGCTGGACATGCAACCATTTTCTTTGGATTAATTAAGTAAAACACAGTGACTATTCTGTTGATACATTTGCTGTTTACTTTATTTATTAGAATAAATGTAATGACTGTGAGTCTTTAAAGAGTGCCATAAACTGTTCTCTATTGTATTATTGTAGACTGAAAGCTGAATGCAAAAACAAAGAACAAAACAAAAGTAGAACATAAAAGTAGCCCAGCAAGAGCATGTAACATCAGTTCATCCTGACTGATTAAATAACTACTGATCTCTAGTGAGAATGGCTCCCAAAAACAACAAATAGGTCTAAGTTCTGGAGACAAACCAGTGTACCTCAATTCCCGTCCACCTGTGGTGTTTCACTGTGTTCAACATCCTATGATAAAAATGTTAACAAGGAACATGCTGCAATACTAGTAATATGTAATAACAGTGGTTTGTTTTGCTTAACGTATATTCTACACTGTAAAGCTGAAAAACGTTCCCCTATAGTAAGAAGCAGTGCTTAGTTTGGCAAACAGTTTGTACCATTTATTTATTTACCTACCCACCTACAAAAAATGGAAAAATACAGGGGTTTCAACTGACAGAAGTCATAAAGGGAATAGCTGTTGTTTTTCAGAGCTTAAAAAAGATATAGTGAACATTATGTGAAAAATCACATTATAAAAAAGGAACAAAAATGTACTACTTTAATTAATGTCAGAGTCATAAAATGAATACACTAACATTTTAGAACAAAATCTGACATCCATCAAATTTAAAAAGTTAGAGGAGTTGATTAATAACAATAGTTTTGCAGCATACTTAACTCAAGTAATTACAAACGGTTAAGATAATACAGTATGGAAGTAATATCCTGCATTTGTTCCTTAAAATAGGCTCTCTGGTCCTGAAGGGTTGTTGCATTTTATTCCTGAACCTACATCATGCCTTACATCTATAAGAAATTCTACTGTAACTATGTATAGGATGTAACTGTATTGTGATTAGTTATACTATAAGTTACTACTCTTACTGTGACTATGCATAGGATGAAACTGTATTGTGATTACAGTTATACTATGTTATTACTATTATGTATAGGATGTAACTGTATTGTGATTACTGTTATACTATATGTTATTACTGTTACAGTGACTAGAGGATGTATTATTACTATTATACTGTTTGTGTGTGATTACTGTTATATTACATGTTATTACTGTTACTGTGACTATGTATTTACTGTGACTATGTACAGGATGCAACTGTCTGAGATTACTGTTATAGTATATGTTATTACTGTTGCAGTGACTATCTAGAGGATGTATTATTACTGTTATACTGTTTGTATGTGACTATAACGTATGTTATTACTGTTACTGTGATTATGTAAAGGATGTAACTATGTGATTACAGTTATACTATATGTTATCACTGTTACTGTGACTATGTATAGGATGCAAATGTATGTGACTACAGTTATAATATATGTTATTGTTACTGTGACTATGTATAGGATATATTATTACTGTTATACTGTTTGTATGTATGTGATTACTTTTATACTGTATGTTATTACTATTACTTTGACTATGTATAGGATATAAATGTATGCAATTACTGTTATACTATATCTTATTACTGTTACTGTGACTATGTATAGGATGTATTATTACTGTTACACTGTTTGCATGTATGTGATTACTTTTATACTGTATATTACTGTTACTATGTATAGAATATAACTGTATGTGATTACAGTTATACTATATATTATTATTGTTACTGTGATTATGTATAGCATATATTATTACTGTTATACTGTTTGTATGTATGTGATTACTTTTATACTGTATGTTATTACTGTTACTTTGACTATGTAAAGGATATAACTGTATGCAATTACTGTTATACTATATCTTATTACTGTTACTGTGACTATAGGTTCATAGGATGTATTATTACTGTTACACTGTTTGCATGTATGTGATTACTGCTATACTATATGTTATTACTGTTACTGTGACTATGTATAGGATGAAATTGTATGTGATTACTGTTACACTGTATGTTATTATTGTTACTGTGACTATGTATAGGATATATATGTATGTGATTACTGTTATACTGTATGTTATTACTGTTACTATGACTACATATAGGATGTATTATTAATATTATACTGTCTGTATGTGATTACTGTTATACTGTACGTTATTACTGTTTCTGTGACTATGTATAGGATGTAACTGTATGTGGTTATTGTTACGTTATTACTGTTACTGTGACTATGTATAGGATGCAACTGTATGTAATTACTGTTATACTATACATTATTACTGTTCCTATGACTATGTATAGGATGTAACTGTATGTGATAACTGTTGTACTGTATGTTACTACTGTTACTTTGACTATGTACAGGATGTACTATTACTGTTATACTGTTTGTATGTATGTGATTACTGTTACTGTGACTGTATAGGATGTATTATTACTGTTATACTGTTTGCATGTGATTATTTATACTGTATGCTATTACTGTTACAGTGACTATGTATAGGATATATTATTATTGTTATACTGTATATTACTGTTACTGTGACCATGTATAGTATGTATATGTATGTGATTACTGTTATACTGTATGTTATTACTGTGACTATGTATAGGATGTATTATTACTCATACTGTTTGTATGCATGTGATTATTTATACTGTATGTTATTACTCTTACTGTGGCTATGTTGAGGATGTATTATTACTGTTATAGTGTTTGTATGCATGTGATTATTTATACTGTATGTTATTACTCTTACTGTGGCTATGTATAGGATGTATTATTACTCATATTGTTTGTATGCATGTGACTATTTATACTGTATGTTTTTACTCTTACTGTGGCTATGTTGAGGATGTATTGTTACTGTTATACTGTTTGTATGTATGCGATTACTGTTATACTGTATGTTATCATCATTATGCTTTATTATATTGTGACATTATGAATTTATGTATATACCTTTTGGTGCTTTTCTCCTCGGGTCTTCGCTGAAAAAGGGCATCTGCCCAATTGGACTAACCCGGTCGAAAACTGTCAAATAAATAAAAATAAATAAGAGGAAGAAAGTGAATGCAGTATGTTCTGTCAAGCAACTGGCAGGCTTCTTGCCAATACTTGAGTAGTGATCTCCCTCTATGACAAAATAATTATAGGAACTGAGAGTCAAACAGTTGTATGACTCCTGTCCATCATGACCACACTGTATTGTAACAGTAATGGATACTTACATTTAGGCTGTTTGCACCAGCAGTAGATAAGACATATAAAGCAGTAAATCTAGGTAAATACCTCTCTGAGAACTAATGCTGCTGTAAGATATTTCATAATACTTTTGTAGCTGCAGGTTCCATACATTTAAAACCATAACTGAAGTACTTAATTGCCATATGGGATTTTTTTTTTGCTCTTTATAATGTCTGTGACATTTTATTGTCTTGAAAAGCAATTCCCAGTTGTAGCATAACAAACACAAGTAAGCCAGTAAAAAACATTTTTTTTTCTAGCATCTTTTTTTCTGTGGAAAAGAAACAATTATTCAGAATACAAGTACCCAAGATGAGAGAACTGATGGTTATTAATGGAAGAATGTGTACAGCATATATAGAAACACAATTTCCAAGAAAGGAAAGTAGATCTATCAAGCCATCAGCTCAGATACTACCAACCAAAGAAAAGTTATCACAGCAGAAAAATGTGTTACAGACAAAAAAAGATACAATTTCTTTGAAGACGATTTTACTCAAAAAAATATTCTTCACATTTAGTCTGGGTATAAATGGTTAAAGTTTATCTTTCAGGAGGGAGCTATACTGCTTTTAATTACAATATGTTTATGAAACAGCACACTTTGCTTCCATGAATTAAATGTAATAGATGCTGCATATTACAGTAGCACGCTCACCCTTCCACGTTCATACACTGTTGCCAGTTAAGGATTCTGCAAGAAGCCAGCGTTATCAAGATCAGATAAACAGCTACCACTAACTATGTGATAACTTCGCTGTAAAAAGGACTGATCACAAGTAACATCTCTATCTGAAGAAGAAGAAATAAACTACAAGTTTAAAAAGAACTCATGAAAAACAGGTAAACCCTAGCCCATTTACTGTTACATAAGTCATGCCCCTAGCATTACTATGTAAATTGTTTAGCATCCATGCATAATCCTAGCTAGTAACAAGATAGATTAGCATAAAATATCCCCATAGCTCAAAAGGTATTTTTGAACCACATTGTTGACTCAGAAAAAACTGCAAGTAACACCCAGCCAAGCTTCAGTTTTCGCTATCTGATACCTTAAATAAACCTCATGTTATAGAGGTCCATGGCATATATGCGAATGACCCCTTAAGGACATCAAGCTACATGGCTTCTAAATGCCAATGACTTTTTTTTACTTTTTAAGTCTTTATGGTTACATTCAGGTTGTGTGTGTGTGTGTGTGTTTCCTACACCTGATCGAATGGACACAATGCTGACACACAGGGGATCGACTTTAAAACATTGAATTAATGAATACGGACATGAATGCAAGTCTTCTGACTTGACCTGGGAGTACTTTCTTGTCCAGGACTATGTTCAAAGGCACAAATTTTAGACGTGGAACTGGAGAGAATGAAACCAACTGCAAGTGTTTCTCCACCCCCCCACACCACCTGCTAATTATACATAATAACTCTGAGATTCCACAATCCCTGGGGAAAGGGAATTATTCCCCTACCCAGGGATTGTCGCTCTTGTATACCTGTCGGCTATCTGTCTCCTTCAACCAAATGGTGTCAACTGAACAGATGTCGGCATTGTGTTCATTTGACTGTGTGTTGGACACCTGTACATCTATCCAGCTATCTGTCTATACATATCTGTATAGATTACTGTGTGTCTGGACACGGTACATTTGATATACTGTCCTACACCCATATATATATGTGTATGTGTGTGTGTATGTATGTGTGCGCTCTATACCTTCGAACACTGATTTCTGCACAGTTTTTAAGTTTCTTAAATGTTCTGAAATTTACTTAACACAAAAACCCACTGGACACAACTGCAAGTTTTCTGACTTGACCTGGAAGCAGTTTCTTGCTCAGAAATGTATTTTTATATATATATATATATGTATATATATATATATATATATATATATATATATATATATATATATATATATATATACATATATATATATATATATGTATATATATATATATATATATATATATGTGTGTGTGTGTGTGTGTGTATACATGCATGTATGGCTGTATTTTATATATATATATATATATACATATATATATATATATATATATATACACACACACACACACACACACACATTGTGTGTCCACATACGTATATATATATATATATATATATATATATATATATAAATATATATGTGTGTGTGTGTGTGTGTGTATGTGCGTGTGTGTGTGTGTGTAGGTTTTCTATCAAAATATGGAATGACAGTTGTGTGTTTATGCACAATGCCAAACCGAAAACTCAAAAATGTACTCACCATTTAGTTCAAAATATTGTAACTGATAACTACGATGGTCCCACTCACAGCACCAAACTTTCAAAATCAAAAGTCCGTGTTAGCATATATGTTTCGTGAATGACATTATGTTCACCAAAAATACTCTATTATCTTAGCACTGGCTGCATCTTTATTAGAGCCCCATTTAACATCTTTCTGTCGTTTGAAGTGAACAAGCTGTGTATGTGAGGAGGAACATTAATAGCATATAGCTCTATACATTTGGTTATAAGGAAGGCCACTGCATGATTTCTTGAAGGGTTACAAATTAACAGAGTTCAAGCCTTCAGACATGCATGTGTCATACCAAACCATTTCATTCCGTTTGCCAATCTAATCTCCAACCTGACTAGCAAGCTTATTTCTTTGATGCACCTTTACAAGAGCACAGAGAGTGGTGTGTTCTCTCCCAGCTACAGCATTTGTTCATAGACAAACTGAGTGTGAATCTGGCTTATCTCCAGCCCAGACTTAGCAGCACCATTGGGCTCTTCTTGAATACCGACAGCATTCTATTCACAGGCTGTTTTAATTTGCATATGTTATCTTTTATCTTTATTTTTCAACACTGTACACATGTTAATGTTTCCTTGAGAATGTATAAAATATTAGTTATAAACCAGTGTGGTAGATATAATTAATAATTTCAAACATATAATATGGGAATAAGGCCAAAGTAAAAAAAATATAACAAGTCAAAGCACAATTAATTAACTATGTTTTGAAATAACTAACAGCAGAAATGCACTACATCCCATGAGGAATAATAGTGTACCAGTCAGTCACAAGAACGTGAAATGCACGGGGTGCATCTGTCTTCACTCCTCACTACCTCAAATTATGAGGATTATCAAAACTTAATTTATTTTTGTATTGTGTTTGTATAGACGAAAACAGCTGGCTTTGCTGAAGATACTCAGTAAGGTGGAATTCAGTGAATGCCAGTAAGTATATAATATTCCTACTCATCAAAGAAAGCAGCTTTAGAATAACACTTTCTTGGTATACTGTACAACTTAACAGATGTTAAAACAGGTTTCATTACCAACTGTAATTTACACATGTTGTAACACTGACATGTGGAATAATATAAATAAGGCAAGTGTAATTAGCACATACAAAAATACAGATTCTAAACAGGAGTTTATTAAGAAATATCAGGCAGGATTATATGCTTTAGAAAAAGAAAAAAAATAAGTTTTAATAACTAGTGAACGTCTGGCTGAATCAACATATACAACATCAATAATTCCATGGCAAAACAAAATGATGTTGCAAATATAAAACTTGGGTTTAAAGTTCAAATGCTGGCTCTAGAAAGACAATTTTCCTTGGTGGGGATAAATAAACTACTACAGCAAACATCCACAAAGCAATATACACAATATAAAATGAAGGTGCTAGAATGACAAATGGTTTAAAGCTAGTGTTTAAAACAATAAAATCCATGGAAAAACTTAAAGTTGGAAAATGTAAAATAGATAACTGCAGGATATTAGTCAGAGTCATGTGATCTCCGGGGAGTCCTGGAGTGATTCACTGCTCAGTTGAAACACCTGGTATGGAAATTAACACTTATAAATCTGAAAGAGTGGGTCTCTCCAGAAAAACAGCAGACCGCTATCTATAAGTGGAGCAGCACAACATTTCAAATGGAGAAGTTGAAATCTCTCAGGGTTCTATTCAACTGTGAGGTTAGAAGGGAATAGGAGACTGACCAGCAGATGGGTACAGCTGCAGAAGTGCTGGCAGTCTTCCACCAGGCCTACAGGTGATAAGTGAAAGTGGACTAAATCACAGACATAAGTGGTGGAAAGGAGGTTCCTTCCTAGGGTTACTGGATCCACTCACCATGCTAGAGTATGGAGCTTTTGGTATAGCAGTATTTTGGAGTACAGCCCTGCTGAGCAGAACAAACAGGAGCCAGCAGGGGTGGCTTGGGCACCTAGTGAGAATGCTCTCTTGCCACTTTCCACAGGAACTGTTTCAGGCATGCCCATTAGAAAGGGGCCCTGGGCCAGACTAAGGACATACTGAACAGATATATTTCCTAAATGGCTACACCTGAAGAAGCTTATTTGTGAAAGTGCTTGTGCTTTAGCACTCAGTAAAGGCCTTATTCTGGATTTAACAGTCATCTGCATCTCATTCTGCTTGATGTTTATTAACATGTTGTAATTTTGTCCAACTGTATGTTAAATGAAAACTAAATTCCAAACATTTTTTTACTTAATGTGCCTGCTAGTAAGTGTGACTCTGAAGTACTACAATTACATAAGACACGCAAATGGTTAATGTCAAAGGAAATAAGAATATTAGGAATGTACACTTGTTCAGAGCACTGTTACAAAAAGTAAATTAGCTGACTTTCCCAGTCTTTGTCCAGCTAGGCTCTAAGTCACCCTTATTTGTTATCAAGTTATGCTCTGTGTCTGATTTTATCTTCCTTTTTGCTGTCTGCTTCTGTGACACTCCCTTTTCCCAAACAGCAGAGCTCAGAGGTACACTCTTTCACATGTACCTTTCTAACTCAGTTCACAGGATTATAGGTGGGTTACTAACCTAATGGCCCTATGGTCTTTCAAAGCCTAGACATTCATGCTACACATTTCCCAAGTATCAATGTCCATGGGCTTCAACCACTTTGGTATATGCCTGTGCCTTATGGCATCTACAAGCTGCCCTTTCCTTAAGGGACACAGGCAACAAGCCAGGGGTAAATTTGTGATTTTTCATCAATTGGTGCAAACCGCATCTGAACAGACTTCGGGAAGAGTACTGCTTCATGTGAATGGGGAGTCTGTTCCAGAGAAGGAGTGATCTCTGAGACACATATCTGTCCCTCTAATATGTTTTGTTTATGTCACAGACGAGATTTAGAGCCTTAGATGGGGTAATTCAAGTGTTGTTTGTTTTACAAATGTGCAGCAGAGCTATTTGTGACCAGCACTTCCCCCTCCTAATGCTGTAGGATGGAGTCTTCATGGAATACAGATGGTATCTTTGCCAGGTATCTCTGTCTGTTACACTACTAGTTCAAGTCTCCTCCTCCACTGTCCACTGCCACAGCCAGATACTATATTGCCTAATTCTTTCTTCCTTTAGCATGAAGCCAAATGGCACAAGTAACACTTCTGAAAATGCTCCCTCCAACCCCCTATCCTAGCATCTCTCTCTCTGTCACCTCCCTGACTCTGTTTGCTGACACCTCAACCTTTTCCTCCCCCCTAAAAATATATCACTGTTTCCTGGTCTGCTCTTAATCTCCATGGTGAGGGAGTTTCCAGTCATCAAACCTGCCCCACTCTGCTTCCCATCACTATCACTACCTACCTCTAGGGTTACCACCTGTCCCACTTTGCGAGGGACAGTCCCTCTTTGGGCAGTTGTGTCCTGCAAAAAAATTGAAAAAATGGCAAATGTCCTGAGATTTTAGGACAAAATTATTTTCTGTATTTTATATAATAGTTGCATAAAACAGTTATTCTGCATTTCAAGCACCTACATGTCATAAGAAACAGAATATGTAACTAAAATACTATAAGAATAAGCTTTTATTTAGGCAAAAAAGTGAAGTTCTGTCCTTTATACTGGCCGTGGGTATGTTTTGCCCTGCAAAATCTGACATTTGTACCAAAAATGTCCCACTTTGAGCATTTGAAAAAGTGGCAACCCTACCTACCTCAAGCCACCATTCATATCACTATCACGACCTACCTCAAGCCACCATCTCTGCAATCTGCAATGTGTCATCTTTCATTGGCAACAGTCTCAGGCCTCCTCACTGTCTGTACTGCTTGCCTCCCTTACTACGATGTAGCTGGTCAATTTCTCTTCCCTACTGCATTTTTTCTACAAGTCTCTGCCATTCGTCTGTTCTTTTCATCCTGTCTGTCCCATCTTGGATGAGAGTTCTTCTCTAATCACCATCTTCTAGTTCTCCTACAGTGTTGGCTCACTCATGGCCACCTCTGGCTCTATATCTCCTTCATCACTTGTCACTGTCGTCTGTACATGTCCCACCAACTTGGCTTCCTTCTCATTGTCCTCTTTTTCAAGGCTGCATCTCCTAATTTCTCCCTTCATTCTACACTGTGCCATACCAAATGTACTCCTTTGATAGCCTCTATTCTTATCCTCTTAACCTGGTCCAATTCATCCTGTCCCATTATCTCCATTCTCCCTTTTCATTCCTGACCATTCAATCCACTAACATTTTTGCACTTAAAGTTTCTCCTTGAGATGACACTTTTCTGAAGTAAACCAGTACCTCACATGCTTAGCTCAACCACCCATCTCTGTCACACGCTCGTCTTGTATAACATGTCTTATATTCCCTTATGATGCAGTCTTGGATTCTTTTTGTTTGTTTTAACTATTATTTTTGCATAGGTGTATCTTTTTTTACAGAAGCATGGCTTTGCATCACTGGGGTTCTTGTCAAGTCCAGCTTCATCAATGTAAAGTTATTGGCTCCCAACATCAACAAGTTAATAATGTTAACTGCAAGATCACTGTAGGTTGAGGGTAAAGGAGTTCTCTTGCCCACATGGCTCAGAGATCTTAGAGTTGGGATATATATATATATATATATATATATATATATATATATAAATGGTTAGAGGAATATAGCCACCATGTGGGCTACCCCCCCCCCCAGAAAAATACTTTTAACAGGTTTTGTTTCCGTTTTTCAACTAGCACACTAGCTGAAGGATCTGTTTTAATTATTTGGGAATAAAGCATGTTTGACTTGACTGCAAGGCATAAATCCCTTAAAAAGACCCTCAGCTAGGTCATTCTAGACAATCACCTGTGCGACATTGCCAAGCTGACCATGGCTTCAAGCACAGATGCCACGGGATAGGTAGAAAGACACGGCAGACTAAAAGTATAGCTTGTACGGCCATCCCAAGTTCAACTACTCTGAACACAATTGTAACTTAATGCAAAAAAACAGTGATTCAGATACAATAGCATGCTGGTCCCACAGGGCACCCAGTAGGTGCTAGGGCAGGATAAGATGAGCTTGACCTGGGCAAAAGTTAGCAGTCAGTGTTAGAAGCAATACAGGTCACTTTGTAAAGACAAGGTATGCATGTGGCATGTTACTACTGAAAAAAGAAGTTATGTACTCACCATAACATTTCATCTAAGTTGTTGTTCTTCATTTGTCATCAAACTGTGGGTTCACAGATCTGTATCGGATCTGACTTGGCCACATATCTAGCATCTGATCTGAGCTCAAAGCTCCTCCCCTTACCCACAATGCCCCTGTCTCCTTCCTCCCTTCAGATCGAGTTTGCTGCCCAATCCATTACTCACACCCGACCCAACAGGACCTTGTCACTACCAGAAAAATATTTCCTGAACAAAGAGAAGGACAAAAGGGAATCCCATATGTGTACACTTTCTATACTTATATAACCAACAAACAGCTCAGACAAGGTCGGGGGAAGGGGGGGGATGGTTGAAGACAAATGAAGAACAACTACTCAGACGGAACATTATGGTGAGTACATAACTTCTTTATCTGAAGTGGTTGTCTTCATTTGACATTCAACCTGTGGGATGGAGTCCCCAGCTACTAGACACCTGGGAATCCCTCATAGAAGGATATTCCAGAGCACGGTGGAGCCAAAGGATGCCCTGTTCCTGGATACGATGTCCAACTTATAATGTGAAATGAAGGTATGAGATGAGGACCAAGTAGCTGCAGAACAAATATCATCCAACGAAACTCTGGACAAAAAAGCCACAGAAGTGGCCATAGATCTGGTAGAATGTGCTTTCACCTAACCTGGTGGGGAACTCGCCGTGACAGAATACGCCAGAATGATACATTGGGAAATCCAATGGGCAATAGTAACTTTGGAGATTGGTTTCCCTAAAAAGGGTTTGGAGTAAGAAACGAAAAGCTGGTCAGATTTATGAAATGTTTTTGTCCTGTGTAAATAGAAACGTAACTGTCTGTGTACATCAAAAAATGCAATTTGTATTTGGAAAGAAGACCGGAAGATTGATCATCTGATTAATGTTGGCCTCTGAAGCTACTTTGTTAAGAAAAGATGGGTTAGTGTGCAAAGACACCCTGTCCTTATGAGAAATCATATAAAGAACTTTGACTGATAGGGCTTGAAGATCTGACACTCTCCTGGCAAAAGTAATGGCAACTAAGAATGAAGTCTTCCAGGACAGAAATTCCAGATCCACCAAAGCTGCAGGTTCAAAGGAGGGCAAAACTAAAGCTTGAAGCACAAACGTAAGATCCCACGGTGGTGTAGGATCCTTCACTGGGGGTCTCAGAAGAAAGGTACCTTTAAGGAGTGTCTTACAAAGCTTTGAAGATGCCAAGGAAGCCATATTTCCCCCCATATAAAAATTTCAAATTGCAGCCAGTTGAACTTTGACTGTATAAGAACTGGGACCTTGTTGAAAAATCCCTGATCAGAATTCCAACACCGCAGAAACTGGAACAGTAAAGGGATCTAATGCATGCTGCGAAGCCCATATAGAAAAACATTTCCACTTGCTATAGTATACTTTCCTGGTAGAAGACTTATGAGCTGCCGTTTGACGGCAGAAGATAAACCGGGAGTCCTGATAATCATGGGAACTGGAGCAACTAAGCAGTGAGCTTTATACTGTATAGGTCTGGATAGAGGATCCCTGATGGATGAGAAATAAGATTTGGAAATGGATCCAATGTCCATGATGGAGCCACCAGATGAGACCACAGAGAGGGAAACCAGACTTGGCGAGGCCAGAATGGGGCAATGAGGATCACGAAGCTCCCTGACCTGCGACCTTTCTGAAGAAATTTTGGTATCAAGGGTAGAGGAGAATAAGCATACAGAAGACTGGGTGGCCGAGCACAAATCAGAGTGTCTCTGGGGGCTTCCCCCTTCTGGGGATTCAGAGCGAAGAACTCACTGTATTTCACATTGGAAGGAAAGGTGAATAGATCACAGCAAGGCTGACCCCACTTGTGAAAGATCTGTCCCGCTACTTAAGGATTCAGAGACCACTTGTAAGGCATCAGGATAGACCTGCTGAGCCTGTCCACTAGAATGCTGGACCATCCCGGAATGTGCATTGCCACCAGAAAACGGCCGGTGGTGATTGCCCATTCCTACACTCTCATGGCTTAACAACAAAGGGTCTGGTTTCCCCCTGTTTGTTGATGTACCAGACCACCGACATATTGTTTGTCTGGATAGCAATTGTTCCTGAGGGAAGATAGGCACGGAGAGCCTGCAACGTGAGAGGCACCGCCCTCATCTCCAGGATGTTGATATGCAAACTGGTCTAGTAGGGGGATCACATACCTTGAACTGTCCTTCCCGAGCAATGTCCCCCCCACCCTAGCTGGAAGATGTCCTTAGTCACCATGGCCTTGGGGAATGGTGGGAGAAAAGGATGTCCCTGGACTAGGTCCAGGGAATGAATCCACCACCGAAGAGAGTCGGGAGATTTAACTGGGACCATTGTATGGAAAGGGTCCACTAAAGGATCTGCCTGTGAAGACGCGTCAATGGTAAAAGACTGATCATGGCCGCCATAGACCCCAATGCTCGCAATACTACTTCTGCCATCGGAGAGTGACTTTGAAGAACATAAACAACATGTAGCTTCAGACTGCATATCCTGTCTAGAGTATGATAAAATCCAATTCCTTGTGCAGTATGAACAAAATGGTGCAGCTCAAACAGTACAAAAACACATTTAATGACACAAATCCACAAATTGGATTTTATCTGTCTAGAGTATGGAAAACTCTTGTCTGAATTGTATCTAACAGAGCCCTAATGAAGTCTAAGCTATGTGCCTCCAGAGATGAGCAGTCGGGCAAGCCTTCAGGGCTGCTGTGCAGGTCTATCCGAGAAAGGCTCTCGAGACCCATAATTTCTCAGACCCCCTCTGCTTCTAGGGCAAAATCAATTGTATCCCCCTCTGCCCCTGGGGGAAGGAGAGTCCTGAATGTCTCAGGGAAAAGTCTGAGATTTCTGGAACCACATCTTCTTGGTCCCTTGCTGATTCCTAGAAAAGGATCGCTGAGGGGTGAAGAAGCGGATCCCGATGGCAGACAGAGTCTTCCTGTCCTTCTCACTCTGAACTAAAGTCTCATGTACCAACTTTCCAAACAGGAAGGAACCGTTGTACGAGGATTGGTGAATGACATCTTAAAAGGTTCCGAGAACTGACAGAGCCGGAGCCAGGCATGTTGCCTGATGGCAACACCTGTACCAGCTGCTCTACCGGCTCCCTTGGCAGCATGAGAGAGGAGATGCATAGACGTGTTCATGACTGACTTTAGAGTAGACATACGAGTAGAAAACCTCTTTTTCTCCGCAGACATGGACTCAGGGGTCAACTCAGTGACTTCCTTCGCTAGGTCTTGCTGCAGCCGAATCACATGTGCCATGTAATTCAGCGCTCTTATGGAAAAAGTTGCTGAAATGTACACCTGCTTCCCAAAGCAGTCCATTGCCCCTAACTCTTGGTCTTGAGGGTGAACCGTAGAGCTCTCCTGAGACAGCTCTTTCCAAGTGGAAGCCACCACCATACCACCAACTGGGGACCCCTTATACCAGTGTGACCTATCTGAAGGGAGCTCAAAACTTTATCCATTGCTTGGGGATGGGCTCCACCATGTTTGGTTTCTTCCATGCCTGAGATGTTATCAGGTCCACAAAAGGATCTGTGGGAGGGGACATTCAGGAAGTAGAGGGCCCTCCACCAAATGCCTCAAGGAACACCAATTTCTCAGAGGTAGGTTTCTAGGCAAACCACCCCCCTCGCTGGCAGAGGAGTTCCATGATGTCTCCAAAGGAGACATCCTCAGGGGAGGTGACCAGGGGGAACCTTCTCCTTCCTCCAAATCAGTGTCTTCAGTGAGAGACTCTGGTGGGGAGTCTAAGTGCCTCCTTTTGCACGTAGGTTTGCGAAGGAACTCCTCAGTGGGGATCTCTGGAGAGGACTCACCAATGTCTTCCTGCTCCTAAGTAGAAGCTTCCTGAGGCAAAGTGGTGGCAGGCTGTCCCCGAGATGGCAGGGTGGCCAGAACCATACACAAAACAGAGGAATTCAGGGCTGAGTCTGAGGATGAGATAATCAAGGGTCTCAACAAAATCGAGAGAACCCTCTCCACCACATCGAAAGCCGAAGGTGAATGGACATCTTGAGAAAGGCCAATAGTGCCGTCACCCTCTGACCCGATGGGGAACCCAGAGCTGAGCCTCCAAGCTCCAAGACACCGAGAGAAATTCTGCACTCTGACACACTCGGAGACAACTCCAACTCCTCAGATCTGATGCCGAGGCTACGGCTCCGAGAGCTTGTTGGATTCGCCCCAGTCATAGCCGGTGTTGAGGTAGAAGGTACCATCAGCGACGACCCCTTGACCCCAACTGTCCTCGAATCCAAGGGCTCTGAAACCAAAGGTCGGATTGGAAGAGGAGTAATCAGGGTGACAAAAGGGCTGCATGCTCCCTGCTCTGGAGGGAGAGGAGGCAGGCAAGACTCCCATCTGAATCTGGTTGCAGATGCATTTCCGCATCATCCTGTCCATCCCGCTTCACTAAGGCTCCGAGTGGAGCAGGAGGAGGCGACTGACATCGACTTGGGAGGGCGGTGAGGAGAAGCCTGCATCGGCGACCAGATCTGGGGCTCCTCTGGCTCTGGGGAGAATGGAGCTGGGGAGATTCCCGTCTCGGAGCTGACCTAGATTTAGATGGAAGGCCAGTTGGAGCCAAGCGATCTACAGATCACTTTCTCGGCCTATCTTTCTTCGAAGATTTTTCCCCATCCCCAGGCCTCTTAGAGGAAGTTTGATTCCCTGAGGCCGGGGAGGAGGTAGAAGCAGAAGGTAGGGGGGAGCAGAGACTTGAGTCCCCGAAGAGGGAAGAAGGCCCTTAAGTATTAATTTAGCCCTCCTGTCCTTCAGTGCCCGGGGATTAAACCCAGCACAGATGGAGCAGGGAGATCTTAAGATGGGCTGACCCTAGACACACTATGCACAGAGTGTAGCCATTGGCTGGGGAGAGCTTTCTGAACCTTGGCTTGGGAGTGTCCGACATTTCTCCAAGGCAGGCCCAGCACACCAAAAGCACTCAAACCATACACAAAAAGGAAAGGAAGAGAGAGAGAGTAATTTTTTTAAACCAACGACCACGCAAAAGGGGAGGTAGAGACTAGAGAGAAAAATTAGTTAGAGAGAGATTTAACCCTAAAAGACAATACCTGCTCTGCTATGCTTACAATGCAGAGAGATCAGACCATGATGCAGACTTTACAGGCGGCAAACAAGATCTGAAGGGAGGAAGGAGACAGGGGCATTATGGGTAAGGGGAGGAACTTTGAGCTCAGATCAGATGCTGGATATGTGGCCAAGTTGGATCTGATATGGATCCGTGAGCCCACAGGTTGAAGATCAAATGAAGACAACTACTTCAGATCAATGGAGTGCCGATGTGGAATCATGCATCACATAACTCAAAGTAATTTGCTCACAGTCACTCAGCAAGAAAACAGAGGCTGAGGGGATCAAACCCTGAACTAAAGGAAGTAGCTCGTTAACAGCTCATTGCCTTAAATCTCTATCTCTATGCTAAATGCTAGGCAAAGCATAAGATTTCTTAGATTTATACACAAATTGATTGGCACTATACTGTATACCTCCTTATTTAAAATCATTCCATTTTTTTGTAACCCAGACTGATAAAAAAAAATTATACAGATGCATGTGTTTGTGTGCATGCATACATGCGCTGCAGTTCTATCTGCTAACTGCATCTGTAGGGTTGCACACTGTTTGATTATTCCAGTGGTCCCTGTAGTTCTGCACTAGTACTACTTGAAGAAGTACATTTCCAAGCAACCCAAAGCCCAAGTGAGTATTGGTGGATACTATTATGGACCACTGTACACTGCCACACCCTCTGTGCACTGTGTGGTGTGACTGCGTCTAAACTGTAGGTAGCCATTTAAGCTACTTGTTACTGTACAAACTGCTTTCTCTGAAAAACAAGAGGTTTACGAATCATATCGGTCATCCTTTTTGACGGTAAAACACAGCTGGGACCTCATAGTTTTCCTCACTATCAATAAAGGTCTAGGTGAGGGAAAGCAGCTCACCCTCTGTAAGCTGATGCTGGTGCCTCTGGGAATTAAATCTTGGCTTAAACTACCTACCAAAAAACAGCTACACTATATTATCAGCCAGGAGATTTTATTCCTCAAAGAAAGATTCAACCACATAAGAACAACTACGGTAATTCAATGAAATAATCAGTATGGGGAAGACAAAGAGGTGGGATGGGGAATGTGCTGGGATGTTAACATTGGAAACATGCTAAT
The DNA here is from genome assembly GCF_019279795.1 of Protopterus annectens. Taxonomy (NCBI): domain Eukaryota; kingdom Metazoa; phylum Chordata; order Ceratodontiformes; family Protopteridae; genus Protopterus; species Protopterus annectens. Next base: position 311,323,896 of record NC_056743.1, on the reverse strand, counting down.
ATCCAGGGCTAGAAAAGGCAGGTATCACTAGGAACTGACATTTTTTAAAATAAAAGGAGGTCACTCGGAAATATGTACTTATTAATGTTAAATAACTAAATAAAAGTCTATCAGCCTGACTCTTATCAACAGCATTCTCTTATCCATGTTCATAGGTTTACAGAACCTCTTTTGCAAATCAGCTAATATGCTCTGATAGCAATTTATAAATTCAAAATGAATTTCACTAAGTCAGTAAAGCATAACACAGTGTCCATCTGATATATATATATATATATATATATATACATATATATATATATATATATATATATACACACACAAACACCACACACACACGCACATTTAAGTGTGTGTGTGTGTGTATATATATATATATATATATTTTTTTTTTTTTTCAAAATAAGGATACAGAAATATTCAGTCTCATGATATAATGACAACAGTATATACTGTAACACAAGATGATACTGAAAAGTTCATAGTATGAGTTGGAAGCATACGTAATGTTAGGACCAACTCCTTTCCTTTGCTGGTACAACAGGATATGACTGCATGCTAGGCATCTGAAGTATGCAATCCTTTTTCGTTACAGTAGTTGTGGACATTTAATGTCTAGAACTAAGATCAGGAAGTTGGAAAACCCACACAGTACAAACTCAAACAGTATACTCATATTTAAAATTAACATGTCTCTGTCAAGCAAACAAGCACATTTTACCCTCAAGGAGTCTGTCAGTTAATGTCCTCTGAGAAGGCCACCTGTAAGGAGAAGTATCCAAGGCCAAAAGCTGTCAATAGATAACAGCAGCTTCCATTTCATCCCACTGACAGCAGGAAGAGCAGGTTTAGAGCTCAAAAGGAAGTCTGCAGAAATTAAGTATAAATAAGTTTTCAGAAATAAACATACGACATACTGCTGCTGGTACAATAGGTAGAGTGGGGTGTTTGCCTGTATTACATACATTCCATGATTAATCAGCAATCTACATGCATTCTGAATGCAGTGAGGAAGGAGACGCAGCACATATTCCTGCATGATGGCTGCAGTGATAAATGAGATGCAGCACACATTACTGCATGATGGCTGTAGTGAGGAAAGGGATGCAGCACATATTCTTGCATGATGACTGCAGTGAGGAAGGAGATGCAGCACATATTCCTGCATGATGGCTGCAGTGATGAATGAGATGCAACGCACATTCCTGCATGATGGCTGTAGTGAAGAAAGGGATGCAGCACACATTCCTGCCTGATGGCTGCAGTGAGGTAAGAGATGCAGCACATATTCCTGCATGATGACTGCAGTGAGGAAGGAGATGCAGCACACATTCCTGCATGATGGCTGTAGTGAGGAAAGGGATGCAGCACACATCCCTGCATGATGGCTGCAGTGAGGTAGGAGATGCAACACACAATCCTGCATGATACTGTAGTGAGAAAGGAGATGCAACACACAATCTTGCATGACGGCAGCAGTTAGGAAAGAGATGCAGCATACATTCCTGCATGATGACTGTAGTGAGGAAAGGGATGCAGCATATATTCCTGCATGATGGCTGTAATGAGGAAAGGGATGCAGAAAACGTTCCTGCAAGATGCTTGTAGTGAGGAAGGAGATGCTGCACACATTTCTGCATGATGGTTGCAATGAGGAAGGAGATGCAGCACACATTCCTGCATGATGGCTGCAATGAGGAAGGAGATGCAGCACACATTCCTGCATGATGGCTGTAGTGAGAAAGGGATGCAGCACACATTCCTGCATGATGGCTGCAATGAGGAAGGAGATGCAACACACATTTCTGTATTATGGCTGTAGGGATAAAAGGCTGATATGAAGCAAGACTGGGTGGAATTACCTTTGGCAAGGAATGCAGCTAAGTATGAGGGGGAAGTTGCAAGCAGTAATACAGAACAGTAGGGTGGGCACTGCTGCTATCAGAGAAGTATGGTCCAGTGACAAGATGCAATAGGAAATGAAGGTGACAGGCTCCGCAGGAATGAGAGAAAAGGGGTGGTAATCTATGTGAAGAGGAGCACAAAATATGAGGTCAGAGAAGGAAAGGGACACCGCCTTCTGAAGGGGGCAACAGAACAATCAAAAGCATGCTGGTGGTTAAAGCAGAGAAATGGGGGAGTCCTTTTGGAACAATACAGTGCATCAGCTCACAGACATTATTATAAGAAAGTGGATGGTGGGAATAAAGGATATGGGTGGAAAGAAGATAACTACAGTAATACAGCTTTGAATACACTAGAAGTAAACTGGAAGATTCACTGCTCCAGCACAGCGACAGGAGCAGGGAGGTGACTAATGTCCTGGACAATGACAGATTCAGTCAGTTAGTACAGAAATCTGGAAGTGGTCCTAATGATTAGGGGCAACCAGGGTAAAACACATCATCCAACAGTGACCACACTCTTTGAGGCTTAGTGTGGCTGAGAAAAGTACAAATAAAAACACAAACATGGTGTGGAGCTTTAACAGAGCGGGTTATGTTAAGCTAGGGAGCAGAGTTAAAGATAAATTAGATAAAAAGTAAAAATAAATAAAAATGTATTTGTTAAACAGGTAGATAGATTTGTCCTTGTGCCCTTTTCCCACAACTCGGGTACATAGGCTCACAGTTTTACAACAGTGATCTTACACACAGTTTTTCAATTGGGAATATATAGTTAAAAGCATACATCTATCATACCAATGTAAAAACTGACAGAAATAAGGTACAACATTTTGCAACTGAGAATATATAGTGAAAACATACAAGCATCTGCCATTCCTTAGTAATGCAGATTTGACACAACCATAATAGCCTTACCATAATACATAGTGTAGTGTAGCATATTACCACCATTTCAGTTAGGTGAAACAAAGCAACTAAGCATCCTACTGTTTTTGTAAGGATAGACTTGTAAAATGCACAAAAGAGCTGTGCCATTGCTGTGCATAGTCTTGGTTAGAAACAAACTAAAGTGCAATTATACAGCAGTGCAGTTATAAAGTAAGAATACTAACTTAATTGACTCAGAGAAGCTAGTTATTCTCATAACTCATAATTTACTAGTGGGATTTCTAGTATAGAACCCAGAGACCAGCTGTAACTTTTAATGAGTGTGTGGTACATTATTAACTGATACTTCATGTATTGAAATGATAAAACATGAAAGCCAGTGGCTAAAATCACTGACTTTCAACAAATGTAAGATAAGCAAATATGTCTGCACCTTCCACATGTCACAAATCAATATACGTAACTCTGAGGTTGCTGAACCTTGGAAAAAGAAGAAAACTTTGACATTCCATGAGTTTAGTGATCTCAAAGTTAACACAGTATCTATGAGTGATGCATTAAAGTTATCTCCTTTGTCCAACAATAAGGGACTTGAAAGTTTCATCAACAAAATAAATACATTCCAATTAGATATGATAGCAAATGATAAAGTTATAGGAATGGTTCAGGACTAGATTACTTGGGATTATGAAGAAGGGTTTGACTAACAGGCAAAAAGGGAAAACGAGAACGCCAATGTGGCTTCACAGGCTTGTGAGGCGAGGCTAGCAGTTACAGCAAAAAAAAAGGGAACATGTGTAAGACAGAAGGGAAGGATACTGAGGTAAAGGAATCATTTTAAGGAGACAAGGAAAAAAGGCAAACAACAGAGTGAAGGAGGCCAATATACAAGATGAAGGGAACGGTGATAGAAATCAAAAAGAAGAGCAAAGGCCATTTAGCGGTATAGCAGGAACAAAATCAAACAGGAAAGGGAGGGACTGAGCAAAGATTAATGGAAGATCCTCAGAGATGGAAAACAGTGACACTAAAAACATATTAACTTAGCCTTCATGCAGAAAAGGGAGGAGGTCTGCTATGCATGGAGGGCAGAAGTGTAGAGTTGGAAGACAAGTGCAAAGAGAAACGACTACACATAAAGGAGGTGAAAAAGGAACTGGCTGCCCCATGGGACAACAAGGTACAAAGGCCAGATGGGATGCTTCTCAATTTCCTCAGGAATCTGACCAGCGGGCTTCTGGATCTGCTGACTGATTTCCATGCATATGTATCCAGTGCACACGTGCTTGTTGATGGGAATGTAGGAAGAGTGGTATCCCTGTAAAAAAAGGAAGCAGGAAAATCCAGTGGACTATAGGTAGTTAGTTTAACAGCATGGCAGTAAAAATCATGGAAAGAATTCTAAGAGAAAAAGGGCAACAATCTCAAGGGACTTGTAAAATGAAAGAGCTGTCAGTTAATCTGATATGTTTTATGGGTGGGTTGCAAAATAATTTGAAAAAGTAGTGTCGGCAATTGTGCTCATCTCAGCTTCATCAAACCATTTGGCTTAGTCCAGCACAGGCAGCCCCCAGAAATACTGCAGGATAAGAAGATATGACAGAAACTGACACACTGCAGTGCTATACAGTTAGAGGAAAAGTCCCAGAGTTCTGAAGAGAGGAATGATATCAGGAATAAGGGAAGAACTTGGCTGAGTACTACCTGGATTCTTCTTGGGCCCAGTTCTCTTCAATGAGTTAATTTCACACATACCTGAGAGTATACAAAATGAGATCACCGCCATCAGTGGTAAGGAAAACATTTGTACAGGAATGGTAGATTGGATGAAGATGCAAAGACAGGCATAACAGTGCTAGATGAGATGAAGGCACTAAGAAAGCAATAGGAAAGACTAACCAAATGGGTAAAAATATGGCAATTGATACTTCCTGCAGACAAAATCAAAGTAATACACTTGTGTCACAACAGGAAAAGGATGTGATGCTGCTGATCACACCTGCACTGGACCAATAGCATTACAGTGAGTGTTACGGCTGCAGTACAGATTTAACAAAGACAGAAATTATACTCCCTCTTTATTAAGCTGTAAGCAGGCTGGGTCTATATTTTCCAAACGAAACCGGAATGCGCGAATCCACTTTGAGCGCCACAAAATGAGCAAATGTCTCAAATTTTGAAGGAATGAATGGAAATCGCCGTAGGGAGTTCTTCCCTTTACTTCAATGGAGTGTGATCTCAGAGTTGGTATATTTAAGTAGCTGGGGTGTGGGGGGTGCAGGGGGCTTGCCCCCTGCATAAAACAGTAAATGTTTTTGTGTGTTACTTTTTTTATTTTTGTGGTTTGATGTTTGTGACATTAGTTCATTTTGTGTCGATTAAAGATGATTCACACCTTCCGCTTTTTGTTCGACTAATATAGACCCAGCAGGATACATGATTAATCATGCATACTTCCAGAGACCAAACAACGAGACAAAAATCAACTTACTAAAAGAGAAACAAAGGAAGCTGCAGGAAAGCTGAGTGGGAAAGGGAGGAAAGGGTATGACTAAAAACTAACAGAAGCTGGAGTTCTTATTAGACATCATAAGATATAAAAGGATAATGATATGCAAGCATAAGATGATGCTAATGAGGTGTGAAGGGGGTCACAATGAACAGGAAGAATGAGGTGGTGGGGACAAAGTCGGCAGAATGAAGGGGCAAAGTACTTCCTGGTTTACCAAGCTACTTAGTCATACACAGGGTTTTAGAGCCACAGAGTTGGCAACCACAATGGGTGGAGAAGAGAGAGAGAGAGAGAGAGAGACTATACAAGTGTCCTATTTCTTTAGCCAGTTATTTTTTAATTTATTTTAACTGTTAAGTGGTTAAGTAGGCTAATCAGTGACCCTTTTTATCTACTACCAGATGGTACAGTTGTTAATTGTGACTGATAATAACACTGAGAATTAAAGTAAATAGATAACTGCAGTTACGCCCTCAATTATATGCAGTATGAATTAAGAGAATGTGTGTGTGTGTGTGTGTGTGTGTGTGTGTGTGTGTGTGTGTGTGTGTGTGTGTGTGTGTGTGTATATGTGTGTAAGATAAATGGTAATTAACACTGCAGGTTAATTAGAATACTGTGCTGTGTAACGCAATGATACGTTAATACAGAAACTGATTTGGTACTGCAGACAGATATTTGAGATAAGGAACAAGAATAAAACAGAATCAAATGCTAAAGGAAGAATGAGTTTGAAAGAGAGATATAGGTCAATAAGGCAAATAATTAAATATGTTTTCTTATCTATTGTCCTTAAACCTGAAGAGAAAGTAAAATGGAAGAAGTTGAAAAAGAGTTGCCATCTCCCTTCTCCTTAAACCAATTCCTCAAATGAAATCTTTAAAGTCTCATTTTAAAGCAACACCTAATGAATACATGGCTGTGTTTTTACACAACTCCTGGGCTAGACAAAAATTCCAGTCCATTGACACAGTATATTTTAAGTTATGCTGTCATTCACCTTATCCAAGGCCACCAGACTAACATGTTTATATGTATAGCCTGTATGTCTATCATTCTTTCTCCCTAAACCAATTACTTTAGTCTCACCTTTCCTTATAAATTCCTACTTTTCTCCTAGTAGCTGCCCTTATTTTTATTACACTGTCTTATTCCCCTTCAACATCTCCTGGCCCACCACCTTGCTTTTCCTTTCCCCTCTTCTTTCATTCCTTGTCATATCACATCACTTATGTATTGCCATCTACCAAGCCACAAACCACACGAGACCTTACATTCACTCATCATGACACTAATCCTACATCTTTATAGTCAACATTTTTCTCACTCAGCTTAGCTTCTAATCATCTGTTTCCCCCTCTACCACAACCCATATATAAGGCAGCCACTTTCTTTGCTGGCACCTTGACCTATTTCCCTAGTGTTCCTTCTCCAACTTGTTTTCTTACCTTGTTTGTCCTACACACAGCTGTATAACTATCACTTCCACTAACACATTACTTAAATACATTTTTCCTCAAACATCCCCTTTTAAAAGCATGCACTCACAAAAGACTTTCTCTTTTATTTCCTTCCATTTTGTTTTGAACCATCGTTGTTGTGATGTCCCCTCTCTGGGCCAGAACACTGGAGAGGGATGTTCATTTGGAACAAAAATGGATACACCCAGTATTTCCAGATTCAGCTCTCTATATCAAGCACAATTTCCCTTAAGAGCACACAAGGAACACACTCAGCCTGGGGTCTGGGTTTCTCTCTTCGTCTCTCCCTAGGTCCCCAGTAATGATCCCCACTGGCACAGCTGCAGGGTTTAGTGCTCAGCTGAATGTCCAAGCCAAGTCCTCCACTCTCTCTGTGAAACCAGTGCTTTGTTTCCCTGCTCCACACAGCTGACACACACACACTTGGAAATTTGATCTGTACACACACACACACAAATATATCTGGGAAAGGCTGCCACAGGTTTACTAGCTATGTCCCCTTCTGCCCAGACTATAATGTAGCTACTGCCACCAGGCACCCCCAAACCAGCTACTCTAAGGCTCTTACAAGGGTACCCAATTATACTGAGTGAAATTAATATTAATACAACTGGTAGTTTGACCAATGCAGTAAGGATTTCAGGAATGGCCACAGAGTCACCAAATAGATATGAGTACCCTCAAAGATTAAAATATTCTCAGTAGGACCAGCCACAATGAAAAGTTTAAATATGTTTAATAATAAATAAACATGAAAATACTAAATATCTGTTTACAATAAACACCAAAGTTTCAAACATAGCAAATATTAAAATAACACAGATGAAAAGATTCATACAGATACAGAAAAAACAGTACTTAACTAAGCTCACTGTATTTTCATTACTAATCTAAAGAGTGACTAGTCCTTGGTTACTTACTAGTGCAATGCAAGATGAAGTAGGCAACTGATCCTTCTAAGTCAGGTTTCCAAAACAGAGTGCCCTGAGACTTCAGTCTCAACTAGTATTAAAACATGATTTTGTCCTAGATTATAGAATGATACTGTATACATCTGGTCTTGTGACTTCTGGTTCCCATGCAACCCCCCCCCCCCCATTGCTAGAAACTGCCAGGATTTAGCACCTATGTGTCAATAATATACATACGAAGAGCCCTAAGGTCTGCTGCAGCTCCTGGAAATCATAAAACGTAAAACACTTTCATTCTTCCTACAGGAGCTAATAAACCATATTTCTTACAGACACTGCATCCCTGGCTTCATTCATAACTGTTAGATAACATATTTATGGCCTAGGCCCAGTAATTTAATGTCTTACTATTTTTCAAAGTTATCTGGAGCTGAGCTTAACATCTTCCCGTCCAGTATCCTCTGTTAAAACATATTCATTTAAACAGTTGCAATAATACATGTATATTTGTTTTTCTGTCCAGCAGGGCACACTGTTGGTACATTTTAACACACAACTTTACAAATACATTTTCAACACATGCATCTGTACAAATCAGTCAGATATACAAATGACATATAATTCTTTACAAAATTCCTGATAGCTGTTCTGGCATATGTTGCACATTCACTGCCGTACTTCTCCTGGCATAGCTGGCAATACTCACATCATCACAGTTGTAGTCATGTATTAGATTTTATGGCTTACAAAAACATGTATCTATTGATATGTGCTGTTATCTTTTCTAAAACTCTAAGTTTTACTACATCTCTGTTTGCATTCATTCTACTAAATTACTTAAAGTCATTGTAATTTGGCTTATCTGCTTTTTGTGCATTTTTTACATGTATTATACTTGAAGCTTTGCTCCCAGGCCTCTGCTAAAAAAGCAGCAATTTATGCCCAGATGGGCAATCCCGATACACAAATGCAAATAAATAAAGTAACTAAGGGAGTAAAGCAATTACATTGTGAAGGCTAATTTTTTTTCCTGAAGGAGGGGTGATTTAACTGCAACCACAGACTCAAAAAACATGTTTATTTCATCGTTGTTTGGTGTTTCCTACATTTTAACACCACTCTGGGACTATTTACAGGTTTTTAAATATTTTTATATGTAATTTCTGAGTCTAACCACATAGGGTTTGGCATCTTCAAATAATTCTGATTGTTTAGTCTGCCCCATACTGCAGTGCTTGTCTGTAAAAAATTATGTTATGCATGCCTATTTCTTCCTGAAGCTCCTGTCACTGAATTGATTTTACATGTATACACTGCTGTCTTTCAGTCAATTAGTTTTAAGTAACATTTTATGCCATTCAGTGACTACGTAAAACACAAACAGTACAAATGCCACAGAACAGACTTTCAAAGTGCTTTTTACTGCTGCTTCTTTTAGAATGGCCAAACTTCTGTGTTTTGTGAAGCCTGAATTGTACTACTTTGACTCATCTCCCATCCCCCTTCACACTTAACTTCCCTAGCTGTCAAAGTGCTAAGGGTAATTTGAGCTGTTACCACCTGTGATTGACAGCCCACAGCAAGAGATTTGACTCATTTACTGTTTCCTTGTTGTAGCCTTTACTTTCTGTATGCGTAGGGAAAGGACCAGGCAGCTGTGACATCACAGCATGGGTGAGTTTTTAGAAAAGTCATGGACATGTCAGTTTGGGGAAGGAATTGGCCAGAAAACTACCTGTATTCATAGGTATTGATGACATCAATTAATTGGAGACTGCAGCAAGCTTTACCAGGGTGGGACAAAAGTTTTTTGAAAGTGAAACCACCACAGTACAGTAAGGTACTGTTCAAGTGGAGAAAAACAGTTGATTCAAAATATTTCACATGCTGTATTTTTGTTTATTCATAGCAGGGATAGTAAATAGGGAGAAAAAAGGACAGAGAAGTTGAGCATTTAATAAACAAACCCCATTTTTGTCCTTTAATATTAGAGGATACTGACTAGTCAACAAGTGTAAATGCTCACTTGTGATATACAAAGATGGACTATTGCCCATATGCTGGAGAACATTGATTTGGTTGCTTTAAAAAGAGTGGTGGCTGTACTGAAAGTGTCTCTAAAACCATATTAAAAGAACAATTTGTAAATTTCCCTTTTAAAGATTTGGCTAGAAGTGAGAGAGACTAGCAATATAACAAAATGCATTCGGATTTGGATAGATTAGCAAATTTTTGAATGTGGGGTGACTAAGGCAGAAAATATATGTATACATGTGGAATGAACAATGTAATTGGACGTTTTTTTAAAAATGTTTGATGCAGACAGTGCTAGAACGATTAGTGAAGATAATTTTGCTAAGTAGTGATATAGTGAGTTGGAAGAATCAGTTCTGAAATGGAAAGGAGACTTTTGAACAAGTAGTTCCAGATAACGATACCAGAAATGAGAGGTGTAAGGTTAAGTGAGGTTATAGGGGAAGGTGGAGAAGAACTGAAAAAAAATCTTGTACATTCATCATACAAGACTAAGGAAAATAATTCATCACTGAAAGATTGGTGGAATTATTCTTTGCAAAAACATGATCTTTTTGTTAAGTCCAGGAATCCTTTTGAAATATGGGATACTGAGTCATGTCTAGTTTAATAATGGTATGTCATTACATCTTACTCTAATCCAAATAGACTATTTAACAAAATGAAAGTAGTGGAGATAAACTGGATTACCAGTAGCATTCCAGTGGTACCAAACACTATCTTACATTTTTCCCAGATCAAGTGCGATGCAAGCAGAGTGATCTCTACACAGATGACATCCAAAAGGGAATAAGCAAATGCAGAATAATGGGAAGGAATGGAGAAATGGGGAAAGAAAAACATTAAAATCCCTTAAAGGGTGAAATAGGTAGGCGGTCTCCTTTATTCAAGAAGAAACAGTGTATAACAGATAAGCCCAGATAAAATCTCTTTGGCCAGCAGATTTAGGAGACTCTCTCTCTCTCTCTCTCTGATACCCTCCATGTAGGAACAATAAAGCCACTTTGATGAAGTTTCCAGTAGTTTATTCAGTACCTAATTAACTGTTTCTTGTTAATCTTGTCACCCTGTGGGTCACAGGTGCGATACCAGATTTCACTACAGCCTTCTGGATTACCTCTGTTTTCTTTATTCAAGAAGCTGATGTATTGCAAAGTCATGTATACTACAGAAGGCAGATCTAAGTATCAATACACAGTTCCTCAAGGCTAAAGATAATTAAATATTAATACTTGTAAAAACACTGTAAACAAGATTTGATTTTCATGTACAAGCCACCAAACATAAGCTGCTTCTTGCTGTCAGCCCAGATGCTATAAAACAGTAGCATGCCCATTTCAAAATGGAAGAGGTGGAATACACAGCATTTTTCCATACACTACACACACTTTAAACTATGACGTCCCAAGAGTGCAGCCAGGCACTTGCCATATATGTATATGGGTTACCTTCACTTCCTCTAAAGCTCATTTGACTGAGACCAAATGACTGACACTTCACTTCCCCTAAAATTAATTTCCCCTAACAATTAGTACTGGCAGTGTGTAGACTCTGGAGTTAGTGTGTATATATATATATATATATATATATATATATATATATATATATATATATATATATATATATTAGTGGGAGTGTGAGGGGCATATAGCCCCCCACCTAGTTTGGTTTTACTGCATATAAAACCAAAAGCAGAGAATATAAAATCAAACTAGGTGGGTGGCAAGGAAGTGTGTTTTGTTGCTTTTTGAGGTTGTCTTGAGTGTGTGTGTGTAATTTTTTTCAAATATGCGTTTATTAATGGTTAGTATGTGCTGTCAGATGATTTATATATATATATATATATATATATATATATATATATATATATATATATATATATATATATATATACACACACACATATGTGTGTGTGTGTGTGTGTGTGTGTATATATATATGTATGTACATGCATATGGTCGACCGGTTAATGGTCAAAAGGGTATGGCAGAAAGGAAGGCGGCAACATCTCAAAAATGCGATTGCAAGTGTTGCGAATCACAAAATCCCGTCCCCTGTTTGACCCATGTTAGCACTCATTCTAGGGTGTAGAGTGGTCGGAAATGTCGAATTCAGTGTTTTTATGACATTCTGATGTTCGGCATTACGCGATTCGCAGAGAAAAGTCGGTAACATTTATGGTCGAGCAATGTGCGCTCAACCATATGAATGGAAAGATAAATATATATATATATACTTCTAAAGCACAAGGTTACAAAACTGTCCGAGACCAGAAGACTGAAGTTTTGAAACAAAAAAAAGAAAAAGAATTTTGATATTTTTCCAAGGGGGTAAACCCTCCTGCACCCCTCACACCCCCTGCTAAATAAATATACCAACTCCAAGATAGGAAAATGGAAAATATCCTGATCCACACTGTGCGGTGATCTCCATTAGAAAACTTTGAGCTTATGGTGTTGGCTGTTTGAAGTTCGAAGTTTTGAAACTATGAGTTTCTTAAGGGGATCCATATGTGTGTGTGTGTATATATATATATATATATATATATATATATATATATACACACACACACACACACACACACACACACACACACACACACACGTATAGATAGATATAGATAAATATAGATAGATATAGATGTATAAGTGCAGAACCTTATGTTGAATTGGCTTCACGTCGACAGGTGAAAAAGACTGTACAATGGATCGAAAATCAGCTGACTTGAAAAGTACCAACTTTTTAACCAAGAGATTACAGAGCAGTTGGGATTGAGGTATATGCCCTACTCTAACTGTAGTATAATCTCAGACTTGGCATATATAATTAGCAGGGGGTGCTGAGGGTAAGCCGTCCTGCAAAAAAATGTGTTTTTTGTTTTTACCTTTGTCGATGTTTTTGAAAGAAAGAAGTGAATAATTTTTGGATTGACTACTTTCAGTTTCGATCTATATATATGGTTACACTTCAGAAGATCGAAAGGCTGAAATATCAAAGACCATATGATCGATATTTCATAAGATTGATCTTCTGAAATTGTAACAAAACTAAAAAAAAACAAAACAGTTAAAGAAGATGGTAATGGAGGGGGGCAAGCCTCCCTGCATCACCCCACACCCCCTTCTTAAATATACCAACTCCGAGATCGCGCCACACTGTCAATACAGTGTGGAACAGGAGATTTTCCTATTCCCTGCTGTAGCGCAATCTCGGAGTTGGTATATTTAAGTAGGGGAGGTGTTGGGGGGTGCAGGGGGGTTTGCCCCCCTGCATTACCGTCTTCTTTAACTGTTTTTTTTTAGTTTTGTTACAATTTCTGAAGTCTCGACCATATGGTCTTCGATATTTCAGCCGTTTGATCTTCTGAAGTGTAACTATATATATATATATATATATATATATATATATGTGTGTGTGTGTGTATGTGTATATGTACACATATTTATATATATATTTATATATATATATATATATATATATATATATATATATATATATATATATATATATATATATATATATAGGTCTACCTGAAATGACCAAAAGCCCATTTACCCAACGACAAGACCGAGAAGACATCACAGAATCTTCATTTAAGCGAATCTTCACATAACTGAGAAGTTACCTATGGAAAGGAACCGGTTGACCAACTTTGGAAGTTTGCCCTTTTCCCCATTATAGTGCAAACTTAGAGATGGTATAGTTAGTTGGGGTGTGTGTGTGGGGTCCTACCCGTGGTCGTACCAGCAAAATCACAGAAAGGACAGGGTGAAGGAGGGAACTGCAGAAATGTACCATGCACAAGATACTATAGGATACAATCAGGTGCTAACTGCTTCCATAGCAAGACAGCATTCCCAGTAAGTATTACATCAGCAGCAATTGTGCCATCACAGGTGTCACTGACAGTCTGAATGACTGGGTACACCGAGTTACAGTCCCTGTAGCAACCATTTACTATGTACCCACATAACAGTTGTTAGTTGCAGTATGCTCAAGCTGCCTGCTACATTTTAGCAAAGAGTAAGTAAGAAAAATAGGCATTAGCAGTGTACTGTAGTAGTGGTGGCTAGCCACTGTTTTATATTCATATAATCGTGGTTTGCTATAGCATAGCCAAGCAGCCTGAATTGCTTTTTAGTAAAGAGACATTATGCACTGTATATATTACTTACTTGTTTGTCCAAAATACATTTTTTTCTCCACAACTTGAGTTGAGGACCTTTTTTGGTCAAATGGGGCACCATATGAAGATACTGGCAGCATAGGATCACAGAAGATTACTAGGCTAATGGCCCTGGGGCCCTTACAAGCCTAGCCAAGAGTTTATCCTAAAAAAAAAACCTTAGTCAGCACCTGTCGCCCCTGTTAGTGGGGACACAGGTGGAACCCCTGGGACAAATTTGTAGTTTCCGGTTGATTAGCATACAGTTCAACTGTTTATGTTGTAATCTGCGTTCCACAATGTGTACTGTGATGAATCCAGATACTTACTGAATCTTAAACAGTGTGCCATCATGTGCAAATCGTGTTGAAATGTGCATATGGTCTTAGCATACCATGTAGGGTTTACTGAATCCAGCCTAATAGATCAAAAGTATAAGAAACAGAAATGAGGTCAAACTATAACTATAACTTAGCAGGTTAGAAGTCCATTACTGCCCTTGCCTAAAATGTTTGTATGTATGTAAAATTTATAAATATAAATAAGCTGTTCAACAGAGTGGCTATGTTAAGTATAGAAGGATGTATCCATTTTAGTTATTTTTTTACTTTTATGTGCAATGGTGTTCTTCAGACTAATGAGTGTGGATTACAGATGCCTTGCATTGTTGTGATTCATCAGCAAACTCTGTTTGCAACAAAATATCACATTTTCTCTCAGATGCAGTTTATACTCTTTCACTGCAAAACTGTTGCATCATATCAAAAATAGCTATCTATGCCTAGATATATCATTAGTTATGAAACAGTCAAATAAATAAAACTATGACTTCACATGGGACCTGTGTGTCTGCTTGCTTGTTTATTTATTTTGTGAAATAAATTAAACTACAATTTCACATGGAATACGTGTGTCTGTTTACTTATGTATGTATGTATAAAGTTATAATTGCTAGTTCTAATTAGGGAAAAAATGACTGCCTAGTGTACAGGAATATACTGTACATGCAATAAAAGCCATTAATTTAGCCATTAATTTCTTGTAACTTTATGATATTTCAGTTATAGTATAGAGGGACAAGCCATGACAGAAATATTTCATTGACTAAAGTAGTTATGAAAGCCCAAGATAAGAGAGAAGAGGACGGAACCTTTACACAAAAGTGTTACACAAGGACAATAAGGTACCAGCAGAAGACACTGTCCATATGACTTGAAGATGATTAGTTACTCCTCAGGAAATACCCTCTACCACTTATCCCCCCACTGTTACTAAAGAACGGGTCTTCACTGCACTCGCCAGAGCTAAATGCACTACAGCAATGGACCATGATAACATCCAGGGATGCCTCCTAAATAGTTTGAAATATGACGTCAGTGCCACTAGAATCTCTGTTCAGCCACAGCCTCCAGACAGGCTTTGCCCATAGGGAATGGACGGCTGTAACAGTCATCCCTGTGCATAACGGTGGACCATCGACAGATCCAAGGAACTAGAGACCCATAAGTTGTACTAGTCTTACATGCAAGGTCATGGAAAGAATTATCATGGATCTAATAAATAAAGACATGGTAACTCTTCAAATACTGTACCCATCCCAGTTCGGGTTTGTCAAGGGTAGGTCACACCTACTATACCTGGTGGACTACTTTGAGAAGGCCATTTGAGCCATGGATGATAGGCAAAATATTGCATACTGCCTACCTCAACCAGGCACAGGCATCTGACACAATACTTCACTTGGGTATTATAGACAAACTCACAGATTTAGACATAAATCCCTATGGAACCCGATGGATAGTCAAATGGCGCATGGATAGGAGACATGAACTTAGGGTGGAGGAATCCACCTCCACCAATAGAACTGTTACTAGTGGTGTTCCACTGGTCTCAGTACTGGGACCTCTCCTGTTTGAAATATACTTCTGTGAAGTCATAGCAAATATAGAGGGTCTTTAGCTAACCAAATTTGCTCATGACTGCAATCTGGATGCAATTATTGATTCCTCCAAAGATATAGATATCCTTGAGGAGGGTCTGAGAGCCATATAATTGGTTCCAGAACCATAGCATAAAACGCAATGCAAAAAAATAAAAAAATGCATATTTATACCTTGTGGGAAGATGACCAGCTCTGCAAATTACAACACTGATAACACTTTCTTAAGAGTAGAGCCAGGGGTAAGGGGCTTGAGAACTCAGGTTGACAGCAACCTGAACTTTTATCAATAAGTGTCCATGATGGTGAGATAATCCTTCTATGTGGTGCAAGTGATGGCATGGCATCCAGATCTAAGGAGATCATAGTCCCACTAAGCTCAGTCCTCATTAGACCAATAATCGAGTACAATGCATACTTCAGCATGTACCTGACCAGGTATTTGCAACAACTATAGCAGCCACAGAACCCCCCTCATTAAAGGAAGACAGGGTTTAAATAAAATGTCCTATGTGGACCAACATAAAGCACTGTCCCTGTATTCAGTGTCCTACAGACTACTGGGGGCAGTCTATGCCTAACCTACAAGGCATTCTCCAATTCAGTCCTGATGTATCTGCAACACATTCAGAAAGCTAACAGCACAAGAATTACCTGATCTAATGATCTGAATCTCATCTGTAACATAAACAAAACATACCTGAGGAACAGGTGCATGTTTCAGAGATTATCCCTTCTCTGGAACAGATTCCCCATTTATGTCAAACACAGCTCTTCTCTAACCCTATTTAAATGATGTTTGGACCAATGAATGGGAAATCATAAATTCACCTCTGCTTGTCAACTGTGGCCTTTATGGACAGAAGCCACTTGTAGACACCCTAAGGCACAGGCATATACCAAAGTCATTCCAGTTCTAGGGCACTGATAATTATGAAAATTGGGGCATGAATGGCTAGACTTAAAAAGGCTCTAGGGCCATTAGCCTGGTTAACCTCCTATGCACATTTCTTCTAGTGAGTTGCAAATGCATGAAATTGCTTTCCTTGGTAATCTGTGAAACAAGAACATGTTGGAATTCAGGAATATATATAATAACCAAAATCAGCTAAAGCGGAATGAAGGAAAAGGTAGGATGCTGTTTAGCTATGATATACTTTACTGGGTACAACAATGATGTATATACTGTATTTTATATAACATATACCACAGACAGAAGTAGATTAAAAATTTAAAAAAAGAGAACTGGGTACACAAGTCCTAGGATAAAAAAATGCCCTCACATGTGCACTGGTTCCAGAACTTAAAGAAATTACATTGTAGAATCTTCCAAACAAAAAAAAAAACATTCCTACAATTGGGGGAGGATCCCCTCCCCCACCCGCTGTAGAAGGAAGTAGTAGTCCACAAAAACTGATAGGCCAGAAAACAGACATAAAGATGACAGAGTGGACTACTGAGGATAAGAAAGAATTTATATATAGTTACTATTAAGCAACAAGCCAAAAATTTCCAAATAGAAGATATTCAAAAAGATTAAGAGAGAAATTAGAAGAAAGAAAAATACTTACATAACAAAAACTGTCAAAAGCTTCAAATGCAAATTTGTGTTCATTAATACAACAGATACAAGAAAAACATTATATAGACAATGACACTTCAGGGTATTTGGAAAAAGAAGCAAATGAGGAAGTACAAAAAATATAAGGAACAAAACCTAGAGATTTTTAAAAGGCATAAAAATAAACATGCACACGGGAAAAAGAGATCTCATATATAACTCATATATTCCTATAACTAGTCTAGTCCAGGTACAGATTTGCTGTATCCAGGACTCTTTGTAAGCTTCTGAGCCCCCCCCCCCCCAAGCCTTTCTGTGTTGGAGGGAATCCTTCTAGCTTATCAGTGGGAGTGGTAAGCAGAAGATAGCCTATCTACCACAAGAGGAGTGTTTCTTGGCCCAGAAATTGTAGTTCATTGACTGTTTGGGCAGTTTTTCCATCCCTTTCAACTTTCTGGTCTAAAAGTCCATGTTTGCACTTGGTTTCCTGCCTTTCCTGTAACTAGACTAGTCCAGATACACATTTGCTGTATCCAGGACTGTTTGTAAGCTTCTGAGCTCTCCCAAGCCTTTCTGAGTTGGAGGGAAGCCTTCTAGCTTATCAGTGGAAGTGGTAAGCACTAGGTAACCTATCTACCACAAGAGGAGTGGTTTATGGCCCAGAAATTGTAGCTTATTGGCTGTTTGGGCAGTTTTCCATCCCTTTCAACTTTCTAGTTTAAAAGCCAGTGTTTGCACTTCTTTCCCACCTTTCCTGTAACTAGTCTAGTCCAGGTACAGATTTGCTGTATCCAGGACTGTTTATAAGCTTCTGAGCCCCCCCAAGACTTTCTGTGTTGGAGGGAAGCCTTCTAGCTTATCAGTGGGAGTGGTAAGCAGTAGATAGCCTATCTACCAGAAGAGGAGTGGTTTCTGGCCCAGAAATTGTAGTTTATTGGCCGACTGGGCAGTTTTTCCATCCCTATCAACTTTCTGGTTTAAAAGCCCACATTTGCGCAGGTTTGCCCTTAAGTTCTGCACAGTGGCACCAAGCTGAGATAAATTATTACTGGTGCCAGAAAGTCTGCTCTTCAGTTATTCCCTTAGATCTTGCTAGTTCTTTCTCTCGCTCTTGCACTTCAAATAGTTTAATCGCTTTGCACTTCAACAGGTTTTTGTAGCAATTATTGTAGCACACCTAGGTGCCATTGGCACTAGTCATTCTTCACAGAAATAGCTCCAGTACTTAGTAGTTATTGTGACCCCTCCTGGCATGATTAAAGGGCAGTTCCCTTTGCTTTCTCCTATTTACCTGGTGCACTTGGGCATTCTGAGGCAGTGTAGCAACTGCCTCATGTACACAGACAACCCTTTCCTCTTACCTCCCAACACTCAGACTGGTGTGAGATGTACTTATATCACCAAATTGGAAGCTATGCACTCTTCAGCCAAGACTGGACTAGCTCTTCGAGAGGAGAAGGTCAACACCTGCACTACATCACATGGAACACATAGCCCTCCAGAACACTCACCATCACAGCTCTCGCATAAAAACACAAACCACACACCCTCCTTCGTGGAGGTTCTCAACAGAAATTTACCCAAACAGCAGAGACCTCCAAGACAGAAACACACTCGACCACCACAACACAGCACAAACCACAGGACACATACCTCACCTCCACAGTGTGCCCCACAACATAAGCCCCTAAGGCTAAACACCTTGCCCAATACACTAATCACAGGTGACTCAATAGTGAAGTACACAGATGTCCCACTCACTAGGTTGAACAAGGAGAAGGTAACCCTCAAATGTCTATCAGGTGCCAGAATAAGACACATAACACATGCACTCAGGTCTCTCCACAACAAGTACAAGTATGACTCTGTCATTGCCCATGTGGGTGTGAATGACCTGAGATGCACCTCTCCTGGACTACATGAAAAGAGACATGGTGGAGCTCTCAGATTATGTGGCCCAGGCAGGTATGACCCCAGCCCTGAGCAGTATCCTGCCATCACCCAGAATGATACCACAGTACAAACAAAAAATTATTGATTTCAACAATTGGCTAAGTTTCTGGTGTCATTCTAAGGGGCTCCAGTATATGTTTGCTTGGGATGACATGAATGACAGACCTCGATGCTTTGCCACAGATGGCCTGCATCTGTCACCCCTGGGTTTCCGGGTACTAGCTAAGGCTTTTGCCGCGCCTATAGTGCCTTTTTTAGGTGGTGTTCCAAAGATCAAATTACCAGTGCAACAGCTATAAATAGATGCAATCTGAGAGTCATGCTGCTCAATGCTAGAAGTCTAAATCTCAAGATGCACTCATTCAAAATACTCCTCAAAATGGAGAACATCAACATTTGTGCTGTAACGGAGAACATCAACATTTGTGCTGTAACGGAGACCTGGTTTAAAGTAGCAGAAAGCAGCCCTGCACTACCAGGCTATAACTCATTCCACACCTTTCGGCCCCGAAACAAGGACTGAAGCTCCACAGGCGGTGGTGTCTCTATATTCATAAAGGATATGCACACCTCCAGACTAGTAGTCCAGCATAATGCATCTGAGATACTTCAGGTACAACTAACACTGGGTAAAACGGCGATCCAGGTCATAGCCTGCTATAGGTCCCCAACTATGTCCCTAGACTCTCACTCCACATTCCTAAGCACCCTGGAATCTATCCAGGTCCAACCCAACACTCTCATACTAGGAGACTTTAACTACCCCTCCATCAACTGGGAAAACTACTCAAGCACCAATACATTGGCCCAGTGCTTCCTGGAATTCATCAATTCCAATGCCCTGGACCAGCTCATTCTGACCCCCACTAGAGAAAGTAACATTCTTGACCTGATTATTACTAACATGGGCAGCCGTTGCTCTACACCAATAATCACTCTCTCCCTGGTCAGATCCAACCATAAACTAGTCACCATGGAAATCCACATCTCACCCACACCCACCGCAAAGGTAACCACCTTGAAAAAATTCTCCAAAGCTGACTTTGGGCTCCTAAAAACAGAAGTGGCTAACTTTACGGCACCCATGCCAATGGAAAATAGCTGCAGGACTGCCAAATCATACACCAGTGCACTGTACGAACTTGTACATAAATGCATAGAACTAGCCATACCCAACAGAACCAAGATGCTCTCCTCCAAAAAAAGGAAGCCAATCTGGTGGTCCCCTGCCTTTAATAAACTCTACAACAGAAGGAAGAAACTGTTGCAGAAAAAAGATGAAATCCCAAGACTGGAAAAACTCCCTTATTAACCTCAACAAAAAGTTGAGATCCTTCATCAAATCCCCCAAAGTCAGCTACGAAGGCAGAATTGCAGCAGACACTAAAAACGATCACAAAGCCTTCTATAGTTACATCAAGAACCTCCACTGCAATACCCAGATTTGCTCTGAGTTACTGCACAATGGTACCTTCTATACTGAGCCAACAGATATTGCCAACATACTGGCTGACAGATTCAGTGCCAACTTTACCCCTCACTCCCCCCTAAAGGACCAATCACAATACTGGAAGAATGCCAGGCACCCAGCATTACTGCAGCCCAGGTTAAAGCTACATAGTCCAAGGCCAAGAATACAGCTTCCATGGTACCTGATAATATCCCTGGCTGTGTTCTACATGAACTACAAAGAGAACCGGCACATCTGTGTGCCCTGTTCAGTCACAGCCTCACCTCAGGCTTTGTCCCTACGAATGGTGCACTGTTAAAGTCATCCCTCTTCATAAACGGGGAGCATCTACAGACCCTGACAATTATCGCCCCATTAGCCTGATGAGTGTGATATGTAAACCTATGATGCGCATTATCATGGACCTGCTTAACAAAGATATAGGAAATCTCCAAACTCTAGACCCCAAGCAATTTGGCTTTGTGAAAGGGAGATCATGCCTGCTCAACCTGGTTGACTTGGAGTCAGTCACCAGGGCTGTGGATGAAGGTAAAACAGTGCATACAGCCTACCTCGATCTGGCCAAGGCCTTTGATACCATTCCTTACTCAGGAATTATTGATAAACTCACCAAACTAGGCATCAACCCCTATATCACCAGGTGGGTTGCAAACTGACTCACAGATAGAACACACAGTGTGAAAGTAGTGGACTCCAAGTCAGACTGCTGACCAGTCACGAGTGGAGTCCTCCAGGGATTGGTCCTGGGTCGTCTCCTGTTCAGCATCTACTTTTCAGAAGTTCAGGCCAACACAAAGGGACTCTGGCTGACCAAGTTCGCAGATGAATGCAAGCTGGGAGCCATTATTAACTCTCCAAGTGATGCAGACATCCTACAGAAAGGCCTCACTGAGACAAATGACTGGTGTTGAAACCATGGTCTAAAGCTTAATGCCAAAAAAATCACCATCCCCTTTGGTAAAAACTCAGTTCCCACTTATTACCACATCAATGGGAGCCCACTGAACACTGAAGGCATTACAAAAGATCTGGGGATGCAGGTTGACAGCAACCTCTTCTTTGACCACCACATTTTCACTGTGGTAAGAAAGTCCTTCTATTTGGCACATCTCATTACCAAGGGTTTTGCATCCAGGAAGAAAGAGGTCATTGTCTCTCTCTACTCTTCCCTCATTAGACCAGTTATTGAGTACAATGCCCCATTTGGCATGTACCTCACTAGACACCTGCAACAGCTGGAGAGACCACAGAAGTACCTCACGAAGAGGATCCTAGGCATTAAACACATGTCCTACATGGACAGACTCAAAAGGCTCCAGCTATTCTCTGTCTCATATCGCCTACTTAGAGGCGATCACTGCTTGACTTACAAAGCCATGTCTGACCCAGCTCTTTTAGAAATGCTACATCTAAAGAAATCACAATATCTCCAGACCACAAGCTCCAGAGACCTCAACCTCATTATCACAATCAAAAGAACATGCTGGAGGGACAGGGTCCTCACCCAGAGACCACCTATGATCTGGAATAGACTTCCCATACATGTCAAGCAGAGCACCTCGCTGTCCCTCTTCAAGAGAAATCTTGATGAGTGGATAGGTAATAGAAAGTTCACCACGGGCATCACTCCAGTGGCTCTACTTGATAGAGGCACTGGGAACTAACGGGCAGCATGATGCCAGGGCACTTCTATGGGCTAGGCTTGCAAAGGCTCCAGGGCCATTAGCCTAGTACACACCTATGAACCTATATACTGCAATATTTGTGCAAAAGAGAAAGCCAAAGTAATCAGTTTAAAAAAGCTCCAAACATATTTGAAGAAAAGTACATGCAAAGGCATCCAGATACAGAAACTTTCACAATACAAAAAATAAAATCACAAAGGAGGAATGCAAAACAGAAGATTAGTAAAGTCGAAGTTATAGAAATAGAAGCTAAAGTTAAGGAATACCTGCAAAGTGAAGGATTTAGTGCAGAAAGCCTAACAGGTTATTTCACAGTATGATGGAATAATGAATCCCCAAAGCAAGGAGAAACACAAAGACTGGGAGACATCTGAAGAAGAAATATGGACATGGGAAAGACAAAGAAACTTATAGGTTCATAGGTTGGTACTAGGCTATCAGCCCTAGGGCCTATACAAGCCTAGCCATAACAATTCCCTGGCTATTTCTTCCCACACTATTTACTTCTCTGGACCCCTGTCTAGCAGGGCGACCGATGTGATCCCCGGGGTGAATTTCCTTTCTCCCATCCAATCGTCAAGGTTCCTTTTGAAGAGGGCCAAAGAGGCACTCTGCTTGACATATATGGGCAATCTATTCCAGAGTCTGGGGAGTCTCTGGGTCAGGAACCTATCCCTCCCAGCATGTTTTGTTTATTGCGATGACAAGGTTTAGATCACTGGAGCATGTGGCTCTGAGGGATTGGGATTTCTTTAAGTGTAGCATGTCCAACAGCTCTGGGTTTGACATGGCCTTGTATGTTAAGCAGAGATTGCCTCTGAGTAGATGATATACGACAGAGTATGGCTGGAGTTTTTTAAGGCGGTCAGCGTAGGGCATCTGCTTTAGGCCTGTGATTCTTTTAGTGAGGTATTTCTGCGGCCTTTCCAGTTGTTGCAGATGTCTTGAGAGGTACACACCAAATGGGGCATTGTATTCTATAATGGGTCTAATGAGGGATGAGTACAGTGGGACAATGGCCTCCTTTTTTCTGGATGAAAAGCCCTTAGTGATGAGGTGCGTCACATAGAAGGATTTCCTGACTGTTGTGGCGATGTGGTTATCAAAGGTGAGACCACTGTCCACCTGTGTCCCTAAGTCTCTTATCACACTTTCGGTGTTTAGTGTACTGCCACCTATATGGTAATTCACGGATACATGTTTTTTCCCAAAGGGGATAACTATACATTTCTTGGCATTGAGCTTGAGCCCATGGCTCTGGCACCAAGCATCTGTTTCTGTAAGGCCCTTTTGTAGAGTATCCACATCATTTGGGGATTCAATAATGGCTCCCAGTTTGCAGTCAACTGTGAACTTTGTTAGCCAGAGTCCCTTAGTGTTGGCCTGTACTTCAGAGAAGTAGATGCCAAACAAGAGCGGTCCCAGGACTGAACCCTGAGGTACTCCACTTGTCACTTGTCTGGAGCTGGATTTGGAGTCAGCTACTTTTGCAGTGTGGGTTCTATCAGTAAGCCAGTTAGCAACCCATTGGGTGACATAGGGATTAATGCCCAGCTTAGTAAGTTTATCTATGATTCCAGAGTGGGGGATGGTGTCAAAGGCCTTGGCAAGGTCTAGATAGGCTGTGTGGACCACCTTACCCTTGTCCATGGCTCTGGAGACTGATTCGAAGAAGTCAATCTGGTTCAGGAGACAAGATCGGCCCTTCACAAACCCAAACTGGGTGGGGTCCAGTATTTGAAGGTTGCCAATGTCTTTGTTTATAAGTTCCATGATAATACGCTCCATGGCCTTGCAGATAAGACTTGTCAGACTGATGGGATGGTAGTTTCCGGGATCCAAGGTGGACCCCCCTTGTGGAGTGGGATAACTGTAGCTCTGCATCACTCAGTGGGCATGAAACCTGAGGTGAGGCTATGATTAAACATGACACTTAGGTGAGGTGCCAGTTCATATGGTAGTTCATGTAGTACACAGCCCAGGATGTCATCTGGTTCCATGGATGCTGTATTCATAGCTTTGGAGAGTGCGTTTTTTACCTGTGTGGCCTTTATTACCGGAATTTGGCAATCTTCTGGTATTGAGATGGGCCATTTAAGGGGTGAGAGGGGGGGTGAAGTTGGCACTGAATCGATCTGCCAGGATATTGGCAATATCCTTGGGATCAGTATAGTTAATGCCATTCTTTTTTAGCTCAGAGCAGATCTGAGCATTGCCATTTAGATTCTTGACATAGTTATAGAATGCCTTGTGGTGAGCATTAATATGATGAATATTTATGCTAAGAAGAAAGCAAAACAAATCACTACAAAAAAGTATCACCAAGGATATTTGCAGAGAAATCCAGGCAAACAGATCTGGACATGGAAACTTTTACAATACAAAAAATAAGAAAACAAAGGGGGAAAGTAGAACAGAAGATTAGTAATGGGGAATTTAAAGAAATAGAAACTGGAGTTATGGATTACCTGCAAAGTGAAGGATTCAGTGTAGGAAATCCTACTGTGGCAATGTTCATAGCAAGTTACTAGGCTAATGGCCCTAGGGCCTTTACAAGTCTAGCCATGTTATACCCATGTTCCTGAATTGACCTTGGTTAGATGGTCATTATTCGCATAGGAAGTCTATGATCAGCACCGACTACCCGTGTCCATGAGGGACATAGGTGCCACCCACCCAAGTGAATTTGCAATCTCCCATACAATTGTCTAAGTTGTACTTGAATAGGGCCATTGAGGAGCTCTGCTTCATGTGAACTTATTCCAGAGGAGCGAAAATCTCTGGGAGATATATCTCTCTCTCCAACAAATTCTGTTAGTGTCACAGGCTAGGTTGAGATCCCTGGAGCAAGTGACTCTTGTCCCATTTGATGTGCAGCATTCCCATTAGGACAGGGTCAGAGACTGCTCTGTAATCCAGGCACAAGTTGCCTCTCAGCAGCCTATAAGATACAGAGCACAATGACAGGGCTTTCTGTGATTCTACAACTGTGACTTAAATGACCCAGATAGATGCTCATGGCCTGGTGGAGTGAGTGAAATTGTCATACATCTATACCATCCTGGGAAAGGGGAGAAACTTTTATGCAGCATTGTTTGATCTCACTGAAGATTATAGAAAGGTATTTACAGAGTCAACCAGGGACACATGCTCCACTGTTGCCAAGCTGCTTCATCAGTAACTTTCTGAGGGGACACTGCATTCTGAGGATGCCATGCATGGAAGCGTGCACATCTACCAGACGAGAAATCATTGTAGGGCCCTCATCCATGGGCATGCATGTCAGCTGTCAAGGGGAGGATTATTAGGGTTTACAAGAAAAGCCCCTGTTAGCTACCTAAATGACAGTCCCTCTTGACTGGCTGTCACTGGGGAAAGTGAATGAGTGGCTGACTGGTCAGTGGTGGGGAGAGATGATGGTTGGCAGGCAGAAGAGAGAAACACACAATAAAAAAAGAGAAACAAAAATAGAAGCTGAAAACATCCCTGTATTTTTTTTTTACATAATTGTAGTTTGATAAATAGCAAAAATAAAACTGACTTGGGGTAATACTTGTATGATGCCATACAGACAAGTAAACACTGCAACAAAGAAACATAGTAAGCGAGCTGAATAATGGAATATCTGAGGAAGAAATTTGCCAAGAGAAAATGTGATTTTTTTTTTTTAATCCATGTGCACAGACGGTTTGCAATCCCATTTTAGTCCTATACTGCTAATATGTGCACTTCTGGAGAACACATTTTAATGTCAGGAACAAGAAAAGGATAATTTTGACTATGGAAGAAATATGATACACAAGTCTGCATCACAAATCACAATTAAGGTATTCTAAAAGCAGTTTATATATAAATATTATACTGGGGAAAGAGGTAGAATAGACAAGGACATTTATTCTAATACCGCAAGGGAATCAAAATAGTAAAAATTATACCATTGAGTCAAGTAAAAATGAGCTAATCAAAGTGTTTATACCGAGGACAAATTATGATACTCATGCCCAAATAATTCATAGTGGCTGTCAGACAAAGTGAGCCAAATCATCTCATACCACCCCCCCCCCACCCCCCCAAACACATAGTCCAATAACTCCAATGGATAAAAAAACCCATGGATGATGTGACACTGTACATTACTGATGTCAACTTTGGAACTCTCTCTCTCACTCCCATACAATGCCATATCAGAAACCCTATGCCTCCCCTAGAATACGTCAGCTGGCAAAACTGATGCACCTTCACTGAGAAATACATATTATAGCAGTAAACGCACACTGCAAAACAGGTGATGCTTAAGAATTCCATCTCAAAACAACAGTTCAGTTTACCCTGTATCTTGTAAAGTGACAAGTGCTGCCAAAACGCTGGTAGGAGACATGGTTGAAATGAGATGATGCAGCTATTCCAAAGAAGAACTAGATGTTGAAAAAGTATCTCTGAACGCTGACAACCTGTTTCCATAGCACTGTTCTAAATGTATCAGAGAGAAGTTTCAGTGACATTATCCCCGAATTCTAAAACTGATTCTTTGCATTACTTTATTTGTTGATGTACTGTTTAGGTAAAAGAGGCAGTGGATTAAACCACCATTTTTTCTGGATTCCAGTAATGCCACTACAACACAGCACTGCTAAGGCATTTTATATTAATTACACCTACACTCCCGATGCTTGTGGCAAGAAAACAGATTATTTGGCAGTAGGTAACTGCTCTGTCTGGTACAGTCTATACCAACAGCTAGTATTTCCTTTATTTCTTGAGTCTGCAAGAAGCAAAGTGAGACTGCATCTTGGGAGTGTTAAAAGCAGTCTATCAGTATCATTTTAAGAAGTAAAAAAAAAGGACATTATTGCCTCGCATGTCTTTCCTGAGGTGGGAGATAAGGAGAAATACATGCTCTCTGTGGGACTAATGATACATGATAAAAGCAGCCTCTTAGCTGCAGCTACTTTCAAAACAATATTCTGCTAGACACTTTCTAGCAAAATCAGGCAATTAATTAATTCAGCTTAGTGTTATCAGGCACTCAGATGGCAACATCAATGCCTTTGCAGTCTGAATGATAAGAGGGGCTGTGAATATTAGACTTGTGCAAGGGGTCTAGTGAATGAGATAAGTGCCATCTGATGTAAAACTTCAGATTAAAAAGCAATTATATAGGACACAGAATTAGTGATAACCAAGAGTTTATTTTTCTAAAATTCCTGCATTAAAGTAATCTGTTTAAACAGCAATATTGCAAAGCACAAAAACAAGGCATAGATTCAGAAAATGATTCACAGTGTATGCCTCAGTTTTCATTTCACCCAGTTAAATTAATAAAATGAGTTGTACATAGCTTTAAACACAATGGTCTGGCAGCTGGACAGGATTAGTTTCTCAGCTCTTAATGAGCTGGCATCCTGTAGTCAAGGGTAAAGGGTTTGATTTCTTCCACTTCCATATGCCTACTGTATGATTCTGAGCAAGTCAATTCACCAGCTAGTGCTCCCGGATCATCACAGAACAGGGTCACTTGTGTCCAGTTGGCTTACCATTCACTGGCCTCATTTCTAATAATCACTCAAGTGAAGTTGGACAAACAAATGCAGCAAAAAAATTCAAATGGTCTTGTCAGTCTGCCAGACATCCTGCTTGTAGCAGATGTCCCCAGCTGAAACCACTGTCACTTTATTCTGTTTCATATAAACTACTCAGAGGCGATGTCTGCCTTGCATATGAGGCAATCTCTGACCCTGCTTTACTGGAAATGCTGCATATCCACAAGTAAAATGGTACATGGGTTATTTGCTTTAAAGACCTTAACTTGGTGTAATATTACCTGAACCTGCTGGAGGGACAGATTTGTCTCCCAGAGTTTACCACACCTTTGGAACAGATTCCTACTTCATGTCAAAGAGAGAACATCATTGACCGTCTTCAAATGCAATCTGGACTGGACGGGTAGCCATAAATTCACCCCAGGGGTTCCACCTGTGTCCCTCTTGGAAAGGGGCAATAGGTGCTGATCGTGGAAACAAGGGTAGTTCTTGGCTAGGCTTGTAAAGCCCTATGGCCATCAGCCTAGTAACTTCCTATGATCCTATAAGTCATCAACCCACAGCTTTTTGCCTGTCTCTAAAATATACCAAAAAACAGTGCGTCTATTCCAGTAGCAATAAAGGCTCTCCTCCGTATACAAAGACCAATAGTAAACACAATGTATTCTCCAAAGTCTCGGACTACAGGCAATAATCCAAAAGAAACAATATATAAAAAACTGTAGATTTATTGACGTAAATTGAACGCTGAACATACAAATTAAACGAACAGATTAAGCGCTTTCATCTCCTTCACGGAGACTTCATCAGAATCTATTAAAACAATACATCCTACATTTAAATATCATTCAAATACAATAATTAATTATTTAATTAATTCCTTATTGGCTGGCTATTTAATTACTGCAAGTTTTAACCATTAATGGTGCAGTATATGTCTCTAAAATATGTTGAGGCTTAGCATGGCAGCCAGCCTCCACATTGTAGCTGCTGCCCTCATGAGGCAGAAATCTGTCCAAGACAAGTATCTAAAATATAACTGGGCCTTTCAGATTTGTTCTGCAACTTTTAAAATGAATTTCCGCAGGTCTCCACTTAAATACCATTATGTATCACCCCCCCTCCCCGTGCAGTGAGGTTTTGCCAGACTCACACTGGGGCACACATCGCTGAAGCAAACGGTGTTTGAATAATGCATGCTGCTATAGGTTTGTAACAGCTTCATATAGATAAAAAGTTCAGTTTAGAAGTTGTATTAGTCAAGCTACTAAATGAATTCTACACGTGCTCAAAACACACTTGCCATTTAGAGCAAGTTGCAGTGAGCAAGTGCCCTAACTCACCTAGCCCACTCCTAATTAATTACCTTGCCCTCTCATCATCCAACCCTGCTGCACTGCATAACCATACCAGAATCCTAACTCTGACCCTAAAACTCTCCCTCATTTCCTAATCCTAATCATAGCACTCCCCTTCCTAACCCTAAAGTCCCTGATTACTCCCTAAACCAAAAAGTCCACTCCCACTCCCTAAACCTGAAGTCACTGATTGTTCTCTAACTTTAAATTCTCCTCCCCCTCCCTAAACCCTCTCCCTCTGATTACTGCATAAAACCCTATCTCCCACCCCCTATGGCTGCTAGAATCTTGCTCAAATTTGGCTACTGTGTTCGTGAGAGAAACGGCAGGTCCACTCACTCTGCGTGGCTAACACTGCTCACACAGACATGTATTCAAGTTCAAGGACAAACAGATGGCCATGTGAGCTGAGCTACAAGATGCTTTTGTTTCTTATGGTGAGATAATGATCATCAAGTACCTGGGATTCATGTGCTTATAAAAGACTCTACAGTTAATACAACTTCTACATCACTATGTTAAGTATATTTAACTGTGTTTGGATATTATAAAACTACAAATGATTTATTCAAACCTTGGTAAAATCACACTCCCACTAGAGCATGGCACATCCTGATACTTTTGTCTGTCTGTCTATCTATCTATCTATCTATCTATCTATCTATCTATCTATCTATCTATCATTTGTTAACCAGGTTAGTCCCACTAGGTTAGTAGCATCTTTTCAGGGAAGAGCTGAGGTAGTATTTAAACTACTAGGGAAATTAGGCCAGGGCATCAGGAAAATTCCCCAACTCTTTTTCAGTAGGTGCCGTGGAATCTTTTATATCTACCTGAGCTACCACCAAATAAGTCAGATGGGGTCTCAGTTTAATATCTCATCTGAAAGAAGAGAAAATCAGTAGTGCAGCACCTCACCCCCCAATGCTGCATGGCAATATCAGCAATCCATCTACCTAGTGTGGGAATGGAACCCACAGCCTTCTGCACCATGGGTGTGTGTGCCATCTGTTGTGCCATTAAGACTATAAAAGCATCCTGCTTCCTGTCAGTGCAGTAGAGGAGGGTGTAGCATATCACTTAATGAATACGGAACTGCAGAAATAATTTTAAACATCACTAAAACAATTCTGAAGGTTCTACATATTTTTAAAATAACTAACATGGACATATTTAAATCTGAAGAGTACAGTTTATAGATGATCAGCACATGAAAGTAGTCGTTGCCCTCATCAGCTGCTGGATACCCCTTTAAACACACCAGCACTGTTAGAACAGTTATATGTACATTTCTTATTGAATTCATTAAATATTTGTTACTAAAATATCAGTAAGCATCTCTGGTCTGATAGAAAGTTTCTTTATCAGCAGGTTACACCAACTGTGGCTCTCTAAATATTTGGGCATTGAATGCATTTGAAAATTGGCATTTCTCAATACTCTTAGTTGACGAACCCTGGCCTCTGCCATCTTTACAAATGTTAACTGTTCTGCTGTGTGTAATGAGATGCCCCACCACTGGACCAGTAATCAAGGAGTCTCAATACTCACCACTGGCAACAGTGGTGGATGTTCACTGGGAGGATGACAAGTATGCAAGCAGTATTTCCAGATGCAGCTCACTGCATCAAGTGCAATTTCCCTTAGGAGAACACAGAGACCACAGTCAGTCCAGGGCTGGTTTCTCCCTCTTCCTCCAGATCCCCAGCAAGACTCCCCACTGGCACAGCTATAGAGTTGAGATCTCAGCCGAGTGACCAATCGAAGTCCTCCACTGCACCCTCGCTGTCCAACCAGTGCTTTGTGTCCCTGCCCAAGTAGCAGACACACACACACTCTCTTTGAGGTTTGATTTACACACACCCCCCCCTGGGAAAGGCTGGCACAGGTTTACTAGCTATGCCCCCCCTTTTTGCCCAGACTATAAGGTAGTTTTTACTGCCACCAGTCACTCCTGCCGGCTACATTATGGCTCTTAACAAAGGGTGTCCAGTCTTACTGTGTAATATTAATATTAACACAAAAGGTAGTTTGACCAAGAACAAGGTTATTAGGAGTGGTCTACACAGTGTCACCAAATAAACATGCAAGTACTCTCAAAACCTAAATATCTCTACACAGAACAGCCACAATGAAAGGTTTAAATATATTTAATAACAATAAAAGAACAAGATGACACTAAATATATATTCACAGTGATATCAGAGTTCAAAACCACAGGAAATATTTAAAACAACATTACAGGAGACCCTCAAATAAAGAAAGAAAAATATCTACACTAAGCTTCATTATATTCCTGAATGAGTCTAAGAGAATTATACTATAATCTAAAAACTTACTAACAGAGCAAGGCAGATGTGTTGAATGGATTTTCTAATTGTTGTCAGGTCCAAGACAGAATACATAATGCCCCATCTCACTAAGAGTCTTCTCAAATTAATATCTACAATATTACTGCTGGGATAGCTTGCAGAATGACATAATTTCTTGTCACCTGACTCCTAGTTCCCAGGTGAAACCCCCACTACTGGAAGATGGAGATACTGCCAGCACATGTACAATGATGAATTTTTCCTTGGTAATGTTAATGTGCCTACATGCTGATGTCCTATGCATATATTTTTTTGTTTTGCTATTTCTGCCTGCATAACATCTAGCAGATTGCCCTGGATGACTTGCATGCTTTTAGTTTTATGACATTTAAACTTCCAAAGATTTCCTAGAATAAGTAATGCTAAGCCTAACTGGCAACAAAAATAATGAAAATTGTAAAAGCTCTCAAATGGTTGAAGACTGCATCAAAAAGGTTTGTGCTGTCCTGTTTTGCAATGAAGTCAACGTATGTCAGGCAAATGGAAAAGGGGAATACAAGACAGGACATAAATAAGTGTGTCCCCACACTGTGAATATTATAGGGGTCTACAGCCTGGCATTCTCCCTACATGGACTAAAGGCAGAAGGTAATAGACAGAACCCCTACAATAGAAGTCAGGAGATAAAAATAAACAAACAAACAAACATCTATCTTTTGCATCTTTGGACAGCTTAGTAAATATGATGAATGTTGTTTTAAGTATGTTAATAAACAAAAGTAAATGCAGTGTCTCTGGCTACACACTAAAATGTTTTTCATCACCGAAGAAGCACCAATTACTCTGATACAGGCAAACATCTGCCTATGTACAAATATACCCAGTATCTGTTTCATAAGGAATTTCCTTCACAGAAGGCAACGATAATGTTTTCATCTGTTTTGGACCCTTAAATTTTCAGCAGGAAGTCAGACGTCCTTTATCCTGACATAGACATCACCATATCAAATTTCTTGGTAAGTTGTGCTGCTCAATTGGCAGACTGGGACTGCCCTGACCATAACCCAGATGACATGGGTTCAATTGGCAGATCAGGTGACTCACGGAGTGGCAGGGAGGATGGGTGGGTACATGGGCATTCCCTATGGTGATCCTGGTGGAAGCTGGGCATCTCAAGCATGGACAGTTTGGTCTCAGGATGGGGAAGGGTGTTGGAACTGGCAGAGCTGTTGCAAAGACAGGATGATACATCACATGTCCCCATTGCACATAGGGTTGCCACCTTTCCAAATGGTCAAAGTGGGACATTTGTGCTACAAACATCAGATTTTGCAGGGCAAAACATACCCACAGCCAGTACAAAGGACAGAACTTCAGTTGTTTGCCTGAATAAAAGTTTATTCTTGTAGCATTTTTGTTCCTTATTCTGTTTCATATAACATTTAGGTGTTTCAGATACAGAATAACTGTTTTATGCAACTATTACATACAATATAGAAAATAATTTTGTCCTAAAATCTCAGGACATTTGCCATTTTCTCACAATATTTTGCAGGACACAACTGCCCAAAGAGGGACTGTCCCTTGCAAAGTGGGACAGGTGGTAACCCTAATTGCACATCCTTCCCTCAGACACAGATACAGCCATATAACTGCAATGAGAGGGGGAGTAACAAGGCAGGCCATAAAAAGAAAATACTCCCCGGCAGACAGTAAGACTGAGGAGACCCTTAGGATCTGCATCAACCTTAACCTATAATGGAGGAAATCCTCTGATATTAAAAGAGACTGGCAGACCAAGCACAGGATATAAGGCACCGGGGTAGGGGAGCCATAAGATGAAACACAATCCTCATTAAGCTGCTTCTAAGCCTCAAGGCTGCCTTTCAGGCTGAATAATCTGCCCAGACCACAGCCCCAAACTCTCTGATGACACAGCAAACTTACAAGTTACCTTAGCACCAGCCCCACTGTTTCTCCATACAATGCATCATATTTTGTATCATTCAGCCACTGAGACACACTAAACTTGAAACAGATTTTTATTAGGTCCCAGCACATTTGAAAACTCAGTTTTTAAAACTTTTGGCAGTGAATTTGATCTAAGGGCTGCCATCTCCTTTACCATTTCACGTGTATAGCATATGATAAAAAATAAGACTCACATTCTTACTTCAGCAACTGATCTATAATGGGACCCTCCTGCTGCTAGAAACAGCCTCATTCTAGTTTGGCATTTTTATTTGTGATATTCACATTCAGTAATGTCCTGATGCTCAAATGATGCAGTTATTTTGACCTATCACACTCCAAAAAAATAACTTCAGTGGTGCAGAGATATAACGGATGCTTGGACAAGGTCTCAACACATGACTAAGTTCCTAGAAGAGCCTGCCCCTAGAAAGCTTCTCTATGTGGCCCCCTGAAATCATGATTTCTCAAAAGAATAAGTCCACAATGATTCGAATGGGTATTCTTGGAGGCAAAAGAAGCTGACTGGTTCATAAATGTTTACTAGGCTAATGACTACAAGGGCCTTTTTAAGCCTAGCCATCCATCCCAAAGCTCTGACAAGTTCTGGTACCCTTGATAAGTGTAAGCAGGGGCTTGGGAGATGAAACATTTACAAGCAGGTGCCTGGGAGATGAACCATTTAAAGGCTCACTGTGTCCATTAGAGACATAGGTGCCAGACAAGGGATGAATTTCCTAGTCCCCATCCAATTGTCCAAGTTACACTGAAATTGGGTTAGGAAGGAACTCTGCTTCACATGGATGGGAAGCCTGTTCCAGAGATGGGGTAGTCACTGGGATACATACCTGTCTCTCCAGCAGGTCCTATTTATATGGCAGACAAGGTTAAGTGTTTAGTAAGGGTAATTCTGGTGCTGTTTGTTTTGTGGACATGCATGAGGTCATTCAGAGTGGGCTATGATAACGCCTTGTATGCCAGGTATAGATCTCCCCTCAAAAGCCTGTAGGAGACAGAATACATGGATAGGGCATTGAGGTGGTCTGCATAGGATATTTTACTTATACCCTGTATTCTTTTAGTGAGGAACCTCTGTGGACATTCCAATTGTTGGATATGCCTGGTTAGGTACATACCAAAGGGGGCATTGTACTCAATGACAGGTCTGATGAATGCTAAATACAGTGAAACAATGACTTCCTTGGACCTAGATGCCATACCTTTGTTTATAAACTGCACAACATAGAACGGTTTTCTCACAACTGTAGACACATGATGGTTAAAGGCTAGTTTACTGTCTATGACTGTCTCTAAGTTCCTGACTACTGGATCAGCTCGGTGTTTTGCCAATATGACAGTTACCAGAGGTGGATGACTTCCCAAAGGATACTATTATGCATTTCTTGATTGGGAAGATGAACTAGGAAATTAAATGCAAATAAATGATTTATTTAATTATTCATGCAGTGGTTAATAAACACCTTCTCAGGGGTACTTTATTCAGTGTTTTAATGTAAGAATTCAGAGCTCACTCTGAACAAAAAAAGATTCAGTGTTCTTTTTCTATCAGGTTTTTCAGTCTTTCTGAGTAGTTGTACAGTTCTGTGGCATAGCATGTAATATAAACAATGCTCTTTCATCCAAGTATATCCTCAGCAGAATTACCTCCATTGCACATGAGGCTTGCCTTTTAAAGGCATGCCCCTTAACATGAATGTATTTCACTGTTAGGTCTAGCATGCAAGCTATGAAAGCACATATCTTGTTAAAATGCAGAAACCAGTCTTTTACATGTGGCAGCGTGAAACATGATGTGCATAAAAAAGAGTTCATATTTTTTATACTTATAACACGAGGGCCATAAAACTGAAGTTATATTCTTACATTTATTTTTTAAACAGTGTTTCCTTCCTAAAAACGTTAACCACTGAAGAACTTTTTTTTATTCAATAAAATAACTCCTGCAAGAAAAATGTTTAAATTTAATTAAATGGTACAAAGTAAACTCAATGAATGAGTTATTACAGGGTGTCGTCATACAGGTACATTTTAATGGAACAAGAGTGCTATTGCAGAAATCAGTTAAAGGAAAATGTTCTCAAGGTAAGTGATGTCCTGCTACCCAACTACAGGGCAATTCCTTTGATACTACTGAAGATGTTACAAATGGAATCATGTTGATCGAGTGACAACTCCACCACTGGGATCTGATAATTTGAAACAAAAAGTCCAAAGGCAACTTGCAGTGGACGTCTGGGTATGTTTTTTGCAAAGACAAACCTCCCCCCATGTAGGAGGACACCCCTACAACTCCCAAACTGAAATATATCTACTCCAAGGTCACACAACAATAGAACAAAAAGAGAACACCCACTGCTGGCAAAATCCGTTTTACACAAGTTTTCTCAATCGGCATTCGGCACTTGCTGACAATGCCATCAATCAACTGACATACAGAAGTTACAAACAATGCAACACAAGCTGTAGTATTAAAGGTAGGAGAAAACGGCTTGTCAAATCATAGTAAAAAGGATCAAGTAGTTTTATTATAGGACAATAAATTTCGGTGACTGAACTTGGTCGTTTACCTTATCTAGTTAATTTAGATGTTTCAGTACAAATCTCCTTAACAGAAGTGGCTCTCAGAAAACTGATCATGATACTATCCTCATTACTTCACATGCCCAAGGAGAGGAAGATTGTAGGGGGAAACAAATATCTCCAGAAAATTCAAGACTCCTGTAGTTAACAGAAAAATAAAAGAAAAGCCGTGGGGAGGAGCTAGTGTGCATTAAAAGACACTGGGTCATTTGAGTCTGATTAGCCAATGATAGCAGCTATTTCTCAATCTAGAACTGATATTAAAGTTGTGTTTAGCAAAAATAATTTAATTTTCTTAAGTTTGTAATTTAAGTGGTGTTAATCTACTTGA
Organism: Protopterus annectens; assembly: GCF_019279795.1. Lineage (NCBI taxonomy): Eukaryota > Metazoa > Chordata > Ceratodontiformes > Protopteridae > Protopterus > Protopterus annectens. The sequence continues at coordinate 311,287,276 of NC_056743.1, read as the reverse complement.
ATTTATTGATGTAGCCCATCTCTCGGTAAGTAAGGTGACAAGAATCTTAACTCCTGGTGATTCTACTTCACCAAGTTTAAAAAATATTACTTCCAAGAATATGTAAGGGACAAGTGACAAGTTGCTATCATCTGGAACAGCCACTGGCAGATGTGAAATAATAAATAGTAAAAATCAATAGCAAAAGTAATGTCATAAATATCTATTTACACTGTTATTGGCAGTGTGTGTGTGTGTGTGGGTGGGTGGGGGGTGGGGGGTGAATGATATAGGATATAAATCCCTATACATAATTATCTCTATAGTGAGAGAAAAGAGGGAGTCCGCCAAAATAAGAGGTTTCAGTTTACTTTTATGAACATAATTTCATCCCTCAAAAATATATTGCTTTAGGATGACTACATATTCTAGCTCTGTTTATATTTTAAACATTTTTTCTTTGAGAAACTATGACAACAAAAGCAAAATTATTTTCAAAACAAACACCATATGGAAACATGTTTTGTTAATCACATGTCATCAAACGGGATAAACATCACCAAAGAGGAAGAAAAGAATATCTACATACGTGAGACAGTATTCTTGTCATTTATTGCTAGAAGCATCTCTAGTAAAGTTAATTACTTAGTAAAGTGTTGCAAAAAATTGACAAAGCTGACATTAAGGTTATTGCAGAGCCTTGGTTTGGTTATAAGAAACACCTGATAACATTATGGGGTTATTATGACAGTGTAAGACAGCCCCTGCCTGTACGGCAACTGCATGGTCCCAAAAGATAAAATTCAAAAAACATACAGACCAGCAGACTATGGTGAATTAAATAACTTTTAATATAGTGCTAAAAATCACATAACAAAGAGAATATTAGGCAACCCGGTTTCGGCTAAGAGAAAAATAGCCTTCTTCAGTGCAAACATGTAACAAATGAAACATCCCATTCTCTTAAATGGCCAGTAGTTGAGGCTTAATTAATTAATACAATTAGTATTTAAAGGTGCTCATTCAAACCGGGGGAGAAAAGGCCCCCCAATTTAATAATCCATTTTTTCTCCATATTGTTAAGGGTCTGATGCCATCCCAACTTAATAGATCTATTGCCCCTGATCAGATCAATAATTGTAAAATAAAAGGACCCATTATTATGTACAACAGTATGTTTATAAAGAGCGTTTGTGATTCTCTGATGCCTAATGTCACTAAGGTGCTCTGCAATCCTAAACTTGACCGGACGTGAAGTCTGGCCAACATAAAATGTAGAGCAACTGCACGTGGCCAGATAAATAACCCAATCAGTTTGACAATTAGCAAAAAAAGAAATGCTATGGACCTCAATGGTATTTTTACTGCTAAAATCCTTAGTCTTACAAACCTTAGGAGAGTAAACACAATGACCACAGGGAAAACAACCAACCAAATGGTCCCCTAATAAGGTGGATTGAACTTGTGGAATATCCTTCCTGTGTCCTCATTTGTAATGACTCAAAATAGAGCCCAAATTCCTGCCCTTCCTATAAGAAAACTGACATCTATTATTCAGAATTCCAGACAGTTTATCTGCCATGAGAATATTCCAATGTCGTTGGACACTATTAGTTAGAACACCAGTGTTCCTACCATAAGTGGTAACAAAGCGTACACTGGCTCTTATTCCTGAGGCTTAAATGTGTATTCCAGGAAAGAGTTTCTGTGGAGAGAATCCACTGGGTTCTTAGCATGTAATATATGTCCTCTGATGTGATTCTCTGATGCCTAAAACATGAACTTAAACTAAAACAAGAGCTGAATCCTTTAAAGGCATTCTTCCTTAAGAACACCCTATGTCTGTGTATCTCTTGAGTGTGCGCGTGCACACACACACACACACACACACACTGCAGTCTCCTTTTCTGTGTTCTGAGTGATGCACCTGTTGAACACTCCTTTTCCACTTTCTGCATAGAATTTAAATACAAGACAGTGTGTGTGTGTGTGTGTGTGTGTGTGTGTGTGTGTGTGTGTGTGTGTGTGAGGTTAGCATACCTATCAAATCTGGACAAACCCTAAAATGTAGGGGAAAAAATTCAAAAACAGGGACAGATTTTAAATATTGTTCTTATCAACTTAGAAAGTTGCTATAATAATAGGATTTGTGTTAACATGCATCTTCTGAACAATATGAAGTCTGAAACTAAAAACGCTTGTTTCAGCTACATATTTTACTGCCTGCACTTTAACAAAGTTGTTTTTATATTTAAATTACCTATTTAACTGTTGTAGGCTACACACTCAAGTATGATAGCCATTTCTGTGCATTTAAAGTGTTTTTTTGATTGTATCAGCTTTATTTTCTGAAAATAACAAAGAAATATACTTGTTTTCCTGCCTTTCTAAGCTAGTATAGTCCAGTTTTCAGGTTACTGCTGAATTCAAGGCTGTGTTACAAGTTTTTGTGTTTGCCCATACCTTACTTGGATAGAAGGAAGTTTATCTGTTCACCTGTGAGAGAGGGGAGCTTTGAGCAGCCTATCTGTCCCTGGAGGAGTGGTTTCTGCCCAGAAATTAGTAATTTATTGGCCATTTTAGGCTACTTTCTATCTCTTTCATTTCCCTGCTATAAAACCTGCATTTGCAAGGTTTTTGCACTTGTATACAGCTCAGCAAGCTCCTGCCTGGTGCCCTGCACAGTTCTACAGCACCAGAGAGACAAAAGAGAAACTTTGTGGAGTGATTAAGTATCATATTTCTGCATTTTCTTGCTGCCTTTAGCTAACTCCGCCTAAAACGACATTTTTTTATAGAGTTTCTGTGATTTAAAAAGCTTGTTTCAGCTACAAATTGCAAAAGTAGTTTTTGTGTTTAAATTACCTGTTTAACTGTTGTAGGCTACACACACAAGTGTGATAGCCATTTCTGTGCATTTGAAGTGTTTTTTTATTGCATCTGCTTTATTTTCTGAAAAAAAAAAAAAAATAATACTTGTTTTCCTGCCTTTCTAAGCTAGTATAGTCCAGTTTTCAGGTTAGTGCTGAATTCAGGGCTGTGTTACAAGTTTATGTGTTTGCCCATACCTTACGTGGATAGAAGGAAGTTTCTCTGTTCACCTGTGAGAGAGGGGAGCTTTGGGCAGCCTGTCTGTCCCTGGAGGTGTGGTTTCTCCCCAGAAATTAGTAGTTTATTGGCCATTTTGGGCTAATTTCTATCTCTTTCATTACCCTGCTATAAAACCCGCATTTGTGTGGTTTTTTGTGCCGGGCACCGCCGGTTAGCTAGGGTATAACTATTCCCGGCTCCACAAAGTCTACTCTTCAATTTTTCCCTTGAAACTAGACAAACTTTCAACTAAAGCACTCAAACCATTCATTTCTCAGCCCGGCACTTGCTAAAAACTCATAGCAAGCACTAATAATCCTTAGCACTAGACCCCCCCCCCTTATACTGTAGAGAAGGACAAGGCTCTCTATTCGACCCTGCCAGCCAATCAGTAAAACATTTCACTGTACCTATCCAGGCATGTCCAAAGGGCAGTTTCAGGTGTACTCTCCGGTCCAACTGGTGAATCTGGGCATTTTGAGGCAGTGTTACAACTGTCTCATGCACACAGACAACCCTCTCCTCATACCACCAAACACTAATACATGCGAGAGATGCAATTATACAGCCAAACTGGAGGCTAAGCTCTCTCAACCTAAGACTGGACCAGACAGTCGAGAGGAGAAGGGAACTACTTGCATCACACCAACAGTCTCACATAGACCTATGAAACCAGCACTGGCAAGAAACACACACAAATACACGAAAACATACTTGGAGGCTCTAAATAAAAATCTGCAAAAGCAACAGAGACCTCCAAAGCAGACACCCAAGCAACCTCCACCCCCCAACACAAACCATGAAACACATACTTCACAAAACCAGTGTGCCACACAATCACAGCCTTTAAGGCAAAATAACATACCCAACACACTAGTAATAGGTGACTCTAAAGTCAGGCAAACTGACGTCCCACTCACTAGGCTGAATAAGGAGAAGGTTACTGTTAGTTGCCTGTCGGGTGCCAGGATCCACCACATAACATAAGCACTCAGGTCACTCCAGAACAAGTACAAATACGACTGTCAATGTCCATGTTGGTGAGAATGACCTGAGCCGTACCTCCCTGGACTACATGAAAAGAGACATGGAAGAGCTCTCTGATCACATAGCCCAGGCCGGTATGATCCTGGACTTGAGTAGCATCCTGCCCTCACCAAGAATGTTACCACGGTATAAAGAAAAAATCATCAATTTCAACAACTGGCTAAGCTTCTGGTGTCATTCAAAGGGGATCCAGTGTCTGTCAGCCAGGGATGACATGCTTGACAAACCACGCTGCTTTGCTAGAGACGGCTTGCACCTGTCACCCTCAGACTTTCGAATACTGGCCAAGGCTCTTGCCACCCCCATAGTGCCTTTTTTAGGCAAGGCTCAAAAGACAAACCCACCACCATAAATAGCACAAGTAACAAAAAACTGAGGGTAATACTGCTCAATGCCAGAAGTCTAAACCTCAGAAAATGCACGCACTCGAGGCACTCCTCAGTATGGAGAAAATCGATATATGTGCAGTAACAGAAACCTGGTTTAAGGCTCCAAAGAGCAACCCAGCACTATGAGGCTACAACTCATACCATACATTTCGGCCACAAAACCCGGACTGAAATACAAAAGGCGGGGGCGTATCCATATTCATCAAGGATACCCATACCTTCAGGTTAGTGGCACAGCACAATGCTTCAAAGATCATCCACGTGCAACTAACAACAGGCAAAACTGCAATTCAAATTGTAGCTTGCTACAGATCACCCACCATGTCCCAGGACCCCCATTCCGCATTTCTGGAAACACTGGGAAATATAAAGGTCCTACCAAACACCTCGATATTGGGTGATTTCAATTACCCAAACATTAACTGGGAGAACTACTCAAGTACTAACTCCCTTGCACAACATTTCCTAGAATTTATAAACTCAAATGCCCTGGATCAACTGGTCAACACCCCCACCAGAGGTGACAACATATTGGACCTGGTCATCACCAACATGGGCGACCGGTGTTCCACACCGGAGGTCAACCCCTTGCTGGTTAGATCTGACCATAAACTAATCACTGTGGATATCCACATTCCACCCCCACCCCAGGTCAAAGAAACCACCATGAAAAACTTTTCAAAAGCAAACTTCACGTTACTTAAGACAGAGGTGGAAAGTTTCAAAGCCCCCATGCTAAAGTATTACGCTGCCCAATGTGCAAATTCATTTACTAATGCACTCTACGGGCACCTACAAGAATGCATGGATCATGCTATCCCAAACAAAACCAAGAGTCCTCCAAGAAAAGAAAACCAGTCTGGTGGACTCCTGCCATAAACAAGCTATACAATAGAAGGAGGAAACTAGTACAGAAAAGAGTAAAATCCCAAGAAGGGAAGACATCCCTGATCAGTATCAGCAAGAAACTACGATCCCTCATAAAATCATCCAAGGCTAGCTTCAAAAGAAAAATTGCCAAGGACTCCAAAGATAACCACAAGGCATTCTTTAGCTATGTCAAGAATGTAAGTGGCAATTCTCAGATCTGCTCAGAGTTAGTGCAGAATGGCACAAAATACACTGAACCAACTGATATCACCAACATCCTGGCAGACAGGTTCAGTGCAAACTTCACCCCCATCTCACCCCCAAAAGGGCCCATAACTATACCAGAAGAATGTAGTGCCCCTGTAATCACAGACACTCAGGTTAAAATAGCCCTCTCCAAAGCCAAAAACACAGCATCAATGGGAATGGACGGTGTCCCAGGCTGTGTCCTACACGAGCTCAAAGAAGAACTAAACCCTCACCTAAACACACTGTTCAAACTCAGCTTCTCAATAGGCTATGTGCCCATAGAGTGGCACACAGCAACAGTTATTCTGCTCCACAAAGGTGGAGCCATAACAGACCCTGTGAACTATCACCCTATAAGCCTGACTAGCTTGGTCTGCAAGGCTACGGAGTGCATCATCATGGATCTCATTAACAGAGACATTGGGAACCTCTAAACACTGGACCCTACCCAGTTCGGCTTTGTTAAGGGCAGAGCATGCCTCCTAAACCTGTTGGACTTATTTGAGACCGTTACCAAGGCTACAGATGAGGGAAAGGTGGTCCACACAGCCTACCTAGACCTCGCAAAGGCTTTCGACACCATTCCCCATTCTGGTATTATAGACAAGCTCAACAGCCTGAACATAAACCCCTATGTCATGAGATGGGTTGCCAACGGACTCATGAACAGACCCCACATGGTAAGAGTTGCAGGAGCTAGGTCTGACTCTAAACCGGTTATAAATGGCGTTCCCCAGGGCTCAGTCCTAGGACCCCTCCTGTTCGGCATATACTTCACAGAGGTACAGGCAAGCACAGGAGGTCTAAGGCTGACCAAGTTCACAGATGGCTGCAAACTAGGGGCTATAATTCACTCTCAGGCTGACACAGATATCCTCCAAAAGGGTCTCACTGAGATATATACCTGGTGTCAAAACCATGGCCTCAAGCTAAATGCCAAAAAGTGTACAGTCATCCCCTTTGGAAAAAAACAAAGTACCCACAAACTACCACATAGGTAGGAGCCCCCTAAATACGGAAGACGTAATAAGGGATCTGGGGACCCAAGTAGATAGTAATCTCTCCTTTGATAATTACATTGCCAAAGTGGTTAGAAAATCCTACTAAGTGGCCCACCTAATCACAAAAGGGTTTTCATCCAGATCAAAAAAGGTCATTGTGCCCCTCTACACATCACTCATCAAACCCATCATAGAGTACAACACCCCATTTGGGATGTACTTTAAAAGACACCTGCAACAGCTGGAAAGACCACAGAAGTACCTCACCAAGAGGCTCACTGGCCTCAAACAGATGTCCTATGCAGCTCGACTGAAGAAACTCCAGCTGTACTCGGTTGCATACTGCCTACTCAGAGGTGATCTATGCCTGACATACAAGGCCATGTCCAACCCATAATTGATGGACCTGCTCCACCTAAAGAAAACCATATCCCCTCGAGCCACACGCTCTAAGGATCTAAACCTCACCACAACAATAAATAGGACGTGCTGGAGGGATAGATTCCTGTCCCAGAGACTTCCCATGCTCTGGAACAAGATTCCAATCTACATTAGGCAGAGCTCCTCACTAACACTCTTCACAATAAACTGTGACAAGTGGATGGGAAATAGAAAGTTTTCTCCGGGGATCACTTCAATGGCTCTGTTGGACAGAGGCACAGGGAACTAATCTAAGGGCGCGGCGAAAGCCAACACAATTCCGGCTAGGCTTATAAATGCAGATAGCCTAGTACCTACCTATGAACCCAAATATATGTCATTATTTAAAACTTTAATCCTCAGTGATTTAACATAAAAAACACACATTTTACAAGGAACAAACCAAAAATCTGGACAGTTGAGAGATATGCAGGGTAGAAAAATTTTCTTAGGCTCAAGCTCTCTGTCCCTTGGTCACAGAAAACAAGAGTCTGAATCCTCTACACCAACTACCAAACTGGTAAAAAAAAATAAGTTTTGGTGCATTTTCAAGGAACTGAGATTTCAGGGCATTTGAAAGGAATTGTAATCTTCAGTGCATTTACAAGGAATTGTTAGCTTCAAGGGGAGAGAGGTTTACTGCTGCTCATGCTAAGCCTGTTTTCAATATGCATCTGTTTTGTTTAGCAAACGGTCCTAGCAAAACAGGTAGCATACTTGCTTTTGATGCAGAAGGCTCTGGGTTCTACTCCCACAGCATGTAGATAGATTGCTGATAATGTATTGTACTTTAAGGGGAGGGGGTGGGGGTGCTGCAGTCTTGAGTGTGTCCTCCTTTGGATGAGATGCCTAGTAACTATGAACCAGTTGTCAGTTTGCCATCCATTCCCTATTACAATTTTACCAGCTTACCATTTTTTTTCTTTTAATGTAACACAGGCCATTTACTTTTCAAGGGCTGCAGGGACTGAATTTGTATATGCAACGCTGAAATAGAAAGTTGTTTGCTGGCAGCAACCTCTTCATTAGTTACAGATGCCTTTAATGTGGAATTATTCAGATGACATTTACTTCTGTAAAGATTATGTATATTGGCTGGTATTGGTGGAATGTGATGACAGAAGTTTGAGTGGCCTTTTACTGTTGAAACATTCTGAAATGGGCAGTTTTGTCATTATTGGTTCATACAATTTGTTTCATTGCTTACTGGAACAATGTTCAAAACTACAAAGTTAAAACACACTCTATCAAGTGGTGCTGTATTATACAAGGAATATAATTTAATACAGTCAAGAAGATGAGTCAAAGAACACGTGCATATGCATGGTCCTGAAAATCTATCAGTGTTTGTGCTATAACATTTGAAATAAACGTTTTAAATTAAATCCAAATATCTGTAATCATTGTAGAAGTAAAGAAAAAGTAAAGAAGAAAACAGTGTGCACACTGAGAAGTTTGAACAGCGTTTATGGTAACTGTGGAGAAATAGCTAATTAATGGGACACTGGAATGGCTGCCGGGGGGGGGTGATGTGTGTTTGTGTGGAGAGGCCCGATGCATTGCCCTGCCTAGGACTCCATTTGACCATGATCCGGATCTGAAGTAAATGCTTTGCTTCTTCCTCATGTGCATCCATGTATCAATGAGTCTATGCATGAAAATGTGGTACAGGATTGGAGGAAACTGAAGGAACTACAGACAAGATGAGAGAGAACAGCAGTGATGTTTAAAATTAACAGCAGCCATCTTGTACAGTAGTACAAAGCAGTACAGAATTTTGCAGTGGAAAATTTTTTTTTTGGTTTTTGTTTAATTGAACCCAATGAACTAGATTAATCACAGCAAGTGAATCAGCAAGGGCATTGTGGATTACCGGAGTGAATGGAAGCATTTTTTTAATGTGAATGTAAATAGATGCTCTTTCCAAATTTTGGAGATGGGGAGGGGGGATGGTGGCGAGGTTAGTGTGTGTATATGTGTGTGTGTATGTGCGTGTGTGCATGCGCATTTGTTTAAATATTTTAAAATTAGATATTTATGTTCTTTTTTTTTTTACTTTATAGTCTTCTTCCCTCTTTTTGTTTTAGTGGGGTGGGGGGTAGCTAGCAGGGCTGTGGAATGAAGTAACTTGCCTTTTCATTTGCTCAGCTTAAATTTTGCAATTAAGGCTGGAAAGTAAATATTTGTGTTCATAGAAGGTTACTGGGCTAATGGCCCTGAGGCCCTTACAAGTCTAGTCAAGAGTTTATCCCCAAAAAGAAACCTCAGTCAGCACCTGTCACCCCTGTCAATGAGGGACACAGGTGAAACCCTGAGACAAATTTGTGGTTACCCATCCACTCATCAAGGTTGCGCTTGAAGAGGGTCAGTGAGGTGCTCTGTTTGACATGTATGGGGAGTCTATTCCAGAGACGGGAGAGCCTCTGGGAGACAAACCTGTTTCTCCAGCAGGTTTTGTTGATGTCACATATTAAATTCAGCCCTTCTGAGTGGATAGTGTGCAAGAAGTTAGACTTACGGATATGGAGCATCTCTAGTAGGGCAGGATCTGAGATTGCCTTGTAGGCGAGACACAGATCACCCCTGAGCAATCTGTATGATACTGAGTGATAGTGATTTGAGCCTGTCTGCATAGGACAGGTGTTGAGGCCATGGATTTTCTTTGTGAGGTATTTCAGTGGCCTTTTCAGTTGGTGCAGATGTTTGGAGAGATACACCGCAAATGGAGCATTATACTCAATTATTTGGTCTAATGAGGGAGGAGTACCGAGAGGTAATAATAAGAAGTTATGTACCTACCATAACGTTCCATGTTAGTTGTCTTCTTCTCGCCTTCTTTCTTGCTGGATGGGTTCGGAGCCGATCCTCGGCTCCGACTCAGCCAATACTAAAAGCTTGAGAGCTAATTCCACCGGCTCGAGGCTCCCCTATATCCCACAATGCTAGGCGGTAACTACTCAGATCTCGTTTGATAGCTATACCAAGCAATCCTAGTCTCTATAGAATGGAGTAGGGAAACCCACCTCAAAACAATCTGCGTAAAGGAAAGGCAGACCTCAGTAAGGATAGAAGAGGTGGAAGAACGTGTGGGAATGACAACTTTCAGGAGAAAAACACAAAATGAATTCCAGTCGGTCTGTCCAGGCTTGGGGGAAGGAGGGGGAAGAAAGAAGGCGAGAAGAAGACAACTAACATGGAACGTTACGGTAGGTACATAACTTCTTAATGTTAAGTTGTCAATCTCGCCTTCATTCTTGCTGGATGGGACCGCGTCCCTAGCACCTTATACCGGGTGGCCTATCGGAACAGACTCTTGAGAACAGTGGAACCAAAACTGGCACGGCTTCTGGAAACCATGTCCAATTTGTAATGTGAAATGAATGTATGAGGAGAAGCCCAGGTGGCTGCTGCACAAACTGAATCTATCGGCAGCCTATCCTGAAAAGCTACGGATGTAGCTAATGCCCTAGTTGAATGAGCTCTAGGTCTTGAGGGGAGTTTTTGAGGTCTGATCTCATAGATGAAGGTAATTGTAGAAGTGAGCCATCTAGAGAGGGATACTTTAGTAACTGGAAGGCCCAATTTGCCTTCCGCATATGACAGAAACAATTGATCGGATTTCCTGAATTGTTTAGTCCTGTCTAAATAATATCTAAGTTGGCGATGAACATCCAAAAAATGTAGCTTTTGTTCCGACCTGTTTGAATAGTTAGGGAAAAAGACGGGAAGATCAATAATTTGGTTTAGGTTTATTTGAGTAGAAACTTTAGGCAAAAAGGATGGATTAGTACGGAGGAATACCCTGTCTTTGTGAAAAACTAAGTAAGGAGGACGACTGCACAGAGCATGGAGTTCGGATACCCTTCTCGCTGAAGTTATAGCTACCAGAAAAAGTGTCTTCCAAGAAAGCAACTTCAGAGAACATGAAGCCGCCGGCTCGAAGGGGGGGAGAATTAAGGATGCCAGAACCAAGTTCAAATCCCATTGAGGCGGGGGAACTTTGATTGGAGGTTTGAGAAGAAATACACCCCTTAAAAAGGCTTTACAGAGTTTGTGAGCCATGATGCTAGACTCTGAAACACCAACATGAAAATTTGATATGGCAGCCAATTGAACTCTAATGGTTGATGCAGAAGATCCTAAATGAAAGAGTTCTGCTAGAAAGTCTAAAATAGACTGGATAGGTGCAGTAAAGGGATCTATGTTTTTTGATGTTGCCCAAAGGGAAAAACGTTTCCATTTGCTACTATAAATCTTCCGGGTAGAAGATTTATGAAAGGCTATTAAGATATCTCGGACCGAGCGAGATATTGAGGGAAGCCTGGCTAAGGTTGGAATCGGAGAAACCACGCTGTGAGGTTTAGAGAAGGCAGAGATTGGTGCAGCTGACCCGATTGGTGGGTTATCAGATCTGGTACTGGGTCCAGATGCCAAGGCTGCTCCAAAAGGTAACGATGAAGAAAGGGGAACCATATCTGTCGAGGCCAGTAAGGGGCAATGAGGATCATTATCACTCTCAAGGCGATGGCTTTCTGAATTAGTTGAGATATCAGTGGAAAGGGGGGAAAGGCATATAGAAGTCCCCGGGGCCAATCGTGGACTAGAGCGTCTCTGGTGGGATGGCCTGGTAATGGGAAGAGAGTGAAGAAGTCGTGACACTTGCTGTTTTGGGGAGTAGCAAAAAGATCGCAGCAAGGCTGGCCCCATCTTAGGAATACTTCTTCTAAAACTGATTTCTTTAGAGACCACTCATGGGGCATGAGAATTGCTCTGCTCAATTTGTCTGCAATAACGTTGGATTTCCCGGGAATGTGCGTTGCTATCAGAAAACGCTGAGAAGAGATCGCCCATTGCCAAAGTCTGAGTGCCTCTCGACATAAAGGGTATGATCTGGTTCCGCCTTGTTTGTTGATGTACATGTTGTCTGTTTGAATTGCAATAGTCCCAGTGGGAAGAGAGTCGTGAAGGGCTTGCAATGCTAAAAGCACTGCTCTCATCTCTAAGACGTTTATGTGCAAGTGGCACTCGAAAGGTTGCCATGTGCCCTGGACTGTCCTGCCCTGATAATGCCCCACCCACCCGATCAGGGAGGCGTCTGTTGTCAACATGGCGACTGGGGGGGGGAAGTGAAGGGTCTTCCTTGGAGAAGTTGAGGTGATGTGATCCACCAAGACAGTTAATTCTTGCATGCTTGAGTTATCAATATGGTATGGGACATCGGGAGCTGTTGAAAAGACCATTGAGTAAAAAGCATCCATTGGAGGATCCTCATGTGAAAGCGAGCTAAGGGGAGAAGGGGAATAGCTGCTGCCATGAGCCCTAGTACCTTCAAAACCAGTCTGGCTTTGACTTTGTTGCATTGTAAGAGAAGGGAAACTTGGTTCCGAATGTCTGACACCCTCTGCTCTGTGAGTCTGGCCGAAAGATTGAGTGTGTCTAAGGTGGTGCCTATAAAGATAATAGATTGACAAGGTGACAAAGCAGATTTTTCGAAATTTATCGAAATGCCTAGAGCTTGGCAAGACTGGATGGTGAAGTCCCTGGATAGAAGAAGCTGATGTCTGGTGGTGGCAGTAAGGAGCCAGTCGTCCAAATATGGAAACACCTGGAATCCTTGACGTCTCAAGTGAGCCGCGACCACTGCCATGCATTTGGTGAACACACGGGGGGCTGTAGTGAGACCAAAGGGCAGGGCCCTGAACTGGTAGTGTCTGGCTCCCAGCCTGAAGCGGAGATATCTCCTGGAGCGTCTGTTCATTTTGATGTGGTAGTACGCGTCCTGAAGATCTATCGAGCACATCCAATTGTCCTGACCCAAGAAGGGTAGAATGGACTGTAGCGTGACCATCCGGAATTTTGTTTTTCTGACAAACTTGTTTAAGTAGCTGAGATCCAGTATGGGTCTCCAGTCCCCTGTTTTCTTTGGTACCAAAAAGAATTTGGAGTAGATTCCGGATCCTTGCTGGTCTGCCAGGACTGATTGGATAGCTCTTTTTGATAGCAGCTTTGAAATTTCTAATGCTGCTTGTTCCCTTAGACCGGGTGGAACATCTGGAAGGGATCTTTTGGGTTGGGTTGGGATGTGAATAAAGGGAATTTTGTAACCCTCGGATATGATCGACTGTACCCATTTGTCTTGAGTAAGGGAAAGCCAGGCTTTTGGGTACAGTGATAACCTTCCCCCGACTGCCTCCGAAGGTGGACAGCCGGGCAGCCCCTCAGGGATGCTGAAAGGGTTTGTCAGAGAACATTTCTCTGCTACCCTGGTTTTATGGACCTCCTCTGCCTCTAGGGCGGCGTCTATTGTTATTCCCCCCTCTGCCTCTAGAGGGGAATCGGCCTTGTGCGTCAGATGAGACTCCCTGGGATTGTTTGTGGAACCACATCTTTCCTCCCCTTTGACCTTTGGGATAGGGTCTAGAAGGGGTAGAAAAATGGACTCCTACAGCAGAGAGAGTCTTACCTTCTACCTCGCACCTGGTCAATGTATCCTTCACCTGTGGACCAAACAAGGATGATCCATCAAAGGGAGAATTGGTGAAGGACACCTTGAAAGGGTCCGCAAAGTTGCATAGCCGCATCCAGGCGTGACGTAGTAAGCAACACCTGTGCCTGCGGCTCTACTCGCTCCATCTGCTGCATATGAGACCAGCCGCATGGAGGAGTTAACGATGGAATTTAGGGTTGCCAACTGGGAGTTCATTGTATCTTTGAACCCCTCAGCTGTAGGATCCTTTATCAGTTCATCCATATCCTTGAGTAGATCTCTCTGGAGACGAGTGAAATGGCATAAGTAGTTCAGCGACCACATTGAAAAGGTCGCTGATGAAAACATCCGCTTGCCGTACCTGTCCATGGTCCTAGATTCCTTATTAGGAGGATGGACAGAACCGAAGGATCAGCTAATTCCTTCTTTGTGGCTGCAGCCACCACCATGGCATCAACAGGGACACCTTTGGATAAAAAATCTTTGTCTCTGGGGGCAGTAATAAATTTGGATGGTCTCCTCGGGGTGGGTTCCACTGAGTCAAGAGCCGTCCAAGCCTTCCTTGCCACCACTTCCATAAGGGGGTCAAAGGGAGGGGACACCCAGGAGGTAGAAGGGCGAAAGCCAAACGCCTCAAGATACACTGACTCATCCTCCGAAGGGTTAAGGGCTGGCCAGTTCCCCCTCTGTTTCAGGATTTCAAGGATGTCAGCAAAGGAGACATCCTCAGAGGGGGATCGAGGGAACCTTCGATTCCTCTAAGTCAGTGTCAGAGGTGATAGACTCAGGGGAGTCAATGTGCTTCCTCTTGCACTGCCTCTTCCTAGGGGGATCTCCTGCAGGGTCAGGAGAGGCCTCGGAAGAGGAGGAAATTCCCAATGGGGAAACTTGAGGAGTTGGCTCTCTGCGGTCTGAGACAAGGGGGTGAGTAGAAATCACCGCAGGCACTGTAGATGGAGGGGCTGAAGGAGCTGACTGTGGGGCAGAACCTGGTTCTAGCACGCTCCGCATGACCTCGAAGGCACCCCTGTCAGGCAAGGCCCGAGGCCCCCGCTCCGAAGAGACAAGGACCTCCCCCGGCACCGACAGAGACGGCTCCGAAGCCGATGTCGGAGCCGAACTCACCAACGCCGAAGCCCCGAGAGGGAGAGCGGGGTCGGACAAGGGTCCGATGCCACTCGCCCCCTCGGAGCCGATGAAGGAAGCTCGGCGCCGAGATCCCTCCAAAGAGGAGATCGGAGCAGACGACGGAACCGAAATGGAAGGTATCGGATCCGACGCACCGACAGTCATGGCTCCGACAAGCCTTGGCTCCGAACTCGAAGGAGTCGGAGGAGGAATGTATTGGGGAACGGGAATAGCCACTGACTGGTGAGTCAGGCTATGCAGCATTTGGGCCAGTGCCTCGGACTTGAGAAGTCTACTCACCACCCTTTGCAAATCATGGTCTGATAATCTGGAAGACCGAGAGGAATGAGTTTTGTGACTTCGTTCCGAAAGGAGAGGGGATCCTGGCGCCGAATGCACGGATCCGATAGAGGGGGATCTGGACCTCTTTCTCGATTGTGGCTCCGATAAAGGTATCGGAGCCAACAAAGTTTTATCAGCCTCGGCTCCAGCCGGAGCCGAGATAACAGTATGGGGCTTAGAAACATCGGCTCCAGCCAGAGCCGATGTCGAAGCCGACTTAGACTTCTCAGCAGTCGACTCTGGAGCAGGAGCCGACTGTTTAGAAGTTTTTGGAGGCTTCCCCGACACAGACTGAGTCGGGGGGCCTTCAGGTTTTAATAAGCCCCGCAAGATGAGCTTATTCTTGCGTTCCTGCAGGACTCTAGGGCTAAACCCATGACAAAAGGCACAAGAGTCCTGCAGGTGCAAAGGCCCCAGGCAATACACACAAGAAGTGTGACAGTCTGTCAGAGACATTTTCTGACAGCACGAGTCACACTTCTTGAAGCCTGAGACCTTATCTTTAGACATAATACAACAAGAGAGCCTAACACACACAAACACACTACAGACACTCTCTTTAGAAATAATATATTAAAATAAATTTTAAGGTTAAAACAGTAACACACACAGACACAAGTCCTTACAAAAACTAATCTAGTAAAGGACTAGGGGGAGGGTAGGGGCCGAAGGCCTAGAACTAGGGAAAAAGGGGCTTGACAAATAGGGGTCGATTTGTCTAAATTTTAAAATTAAACTGAAAAATTAAGTATTAAATTTTAAAAAGGGGGTTTTTAGAAGTACCTAAAGGTAAAACTGTAACTAACCTGCCTGAGCCGGTAGAAAACGCACCTCGTCAGCTATAGCGGCAAACGAGATCTGAGTAGTTACCGCCTAGCATTGTGGGATATAGGGGAGCCTCGAGCTGGTGGAATTAGCTCTCGAGCTTTTAGTATTGGCCGAGTCGGAGCCGAGGATTGGCTCCGAACCCATCCAGCAAGAATGAAGGCGAGATTGACAACTTAACATCTTCCTTTTTTCTGGATGCAATCCCTTTTCTTCTGAGATGAACCCAGTAAAAGGCTTTTCTGACCACCGCCGCTACATGATGGTCGCATTTACGGTTGTTATCAACCTGAGTGCCCAGGTCTCTTACCACAGGTTGTGTGCTTAGGGGGTTACCGTTGATGTGGTAATCAGTAGGGGTTATGTTTTTGCCGGATGATATGATGATACATTTTTTTGCATTTAGCTTGTGGCCATGACTTTGGCACCAGTCATTAGTTGCTGTAAGACCCTCTTACAATATGTTAAACTCATTTGGGGAGTCAATGACAGCACCCAACTTATAGTTGTCTGCAAACTTGGTCAGCCACAGGCTTTTTGTCTTTGCCTGTGTGAAGATAGGTGAAAGCTGCCAGCCTAGTCAGATAGAATTTTGTAGATAATTCTGTAATTTGTAAATATTAATATAAGCTGCAGGCTTGCTCTCTTAAATGGGAAAAAATTGTGTTAAATGTGGAACTGCAAAAATGTAGCAACAGTGCACTCTGCTGTAACAAAGCTGACAAGTCAATTCTTTGATGTCAAAACTCGGAGCCGATATGTCTGGATGAAGGAATTCTGCCTATTTTTTTGAGTCCACAGTTATTGGCTAGAATTTGCATGTATAATTTATTTTATTGCTCTAGTTCTTGACCAGCTGCAAGATCAAAGGGGCTATTAACCTCTGAAAGTCTGTTAGCCTGGGAACCAGAAAGAAATGATGTAATCTGAAATGAATCAGTGGTACTGTGTTATCAATTTAAGGACAGAAAGAATGAGAGCATTTGACTTAAGAACATCCAACTCACCACTCTGCCTGTGTCAATATGTAAGTAGGATTTTAGAATGGTGTTTACTCTTAGAAATAGCTAGGAATTAGGAAGATTAGACTAAGTGTTTTTCTGTGTTGCTGTCAGAACTTTTCTACTGTATTATTTTAAGTATTTCTCTGTGATCTCTGAACGCTTGATCTAGCACTGTATAGTAAGTAGTATTGTCTTGTGTTTTTATTTATTATTATTAAATATTTTTAAACCTTTCAACTGTGGCTGTTTTGTGTAGAGATAATTTAAGCTCTAAGAGTACATTGCATGTATATAGTGATACTGTACCAAGTCACTCCAAATAAGTCTTGACTGTTAGGTTGTACTTACCATTTGGATAATAATATTGCACAGTAATAATTGGACACCCTTTCATAAGGGTCTTTGAGTAGCTGATAAATATTAGCTGGGTTGTGGCAGTGATTTCTACCATATAGCCTGGGGAAAAGGGGGCACAGCTGGGGAATCTGTGCCAGCCTTCCCCAAGAGTGTCTGTGTGGATGTATATAACTCATCTCAAAGTGTGTGTGCGTCAGCTACTTGGGCAGGGACACAAAGCACTGGCTGGACAGAGAGGGTGCCGGAGGTTTTAGCTTGCCCAGTAGGCTGAGTTCTGGACCCTATAGCTGTGCCAGTGGGAAGTCTTATTGGGGACCTGGAGAGAAAGGGAGAAAGCAGCCCCAGACTGACTGTGATCTCTGTGTGCTCTTAAGGGAAGTTATACTTTACTGTGTGTGTATTTGTTATCCTTTCCCTATATGGACACCCCCTCACTGGTGTTAGTGGTGAGGATTGAGACTCCTTGATTGCTGGGCCAGTGCACGGGTGTCACAGCCTGGACCTCTGCGAAACAGATGCCAAACAGTATGGGTCCCAGGACAGTTCTCTGGGGAACTCCACTAGTGACACGTCTGCTATCAGAGATGGAGGTGCCTATTTTGACTTTGAGGGTCCTGTCGGTGAGCCAGCTGGCCACCCACCTGATGAGATAGGGAATTACTCCAAGTTTTGTTAGCTTTTCGATGATGCCCGAGTGGGGGATTGTGTCAAAGGCTTTGGCCAAGTCAAGGTAAGCTGTATGCACTGACTTTCCCTCATCCAGGGCCTTGGTGACAGACTCAAGGAAGTCAACCAAGTTCAGCATGCAAGATCTGCTGATGAATCCGAACTGGGTGAGGTCAAGTGCTTGGAGATTGCCTATGTCCTTGTTTATGAGATCCATAATAATATGGTCCATGGCTTTACAGATCAGACCTGTCAAGCTAATGGGGCGATAGTTTCCAGGGTCAGTAGTGGCACCACAATTATGCAAGGGGATGACAATGACAGTTCTCCACTCTGCTGGAATGAAGCCTGTACTTAGGCTGTGGTTGAACAGAGTGCCCAATGGTAAAGCCAGTTCTTGCTGGAGATGGTGCAGAATACATCCTGGGATACTATGGAAGCTGTGTTCTTTGCCTTGGATAGGGCCTGTAACACGATCTATGGAGATGTGAGATGCAGGACAAGTATTGGGGATGTCGAAAGGGCCTTTAGGGGGGGACAGGGGGTTGAAGTTTATGCTGAACCTATCTGCTAGCAGGTTGGCTAAGTCAACAGGATCAGTGTAAGTGGTACTGTTAAGTAGTAATTTGGAACAAACCTGGCCTTTGTCACGGAGGTTCCTGATATAACTGAAGACGTTATGGCTTCCCTTTCTTTTGGAGGCTAGTTTAGACTCATAATTGGCCTTGGAGGTTTTTGAGGCTAAGGATGGAGTTTTTCCAATTTGGAATTTGTTCCTTTTTACCCTTGGACAACAGTTTCTTCCTTTTGTTGTGTCTGGCCTTCGTCACGGAGGTTCCTGATATAACTGAAGACATTATGGCTTCCCTTTCTTTTGGAGGCTAGTTTAGACTCATAATTGGCCTTGGAGGTTTTTGAGGCTAAGGATGGAGTTTTTCCAATTTGGAATTTGTTCCTTTTTACCCATGGACAACAGTTTCTTCCTTTTGTTGTAAAGCCTGTTGATAGAGGATGTCCACCAAACAGGTTTGTGTTTCCTTGAGGAGCAGGTTTTAGTTCTATTGGGCATGGGTGAGTCCATGCAGTTCTACAGGTGCTTGTTAATTTGAATATTATTTATCCTTTTTTGAGGGGAGGGTCGGCCAGCTGTGCTGTGGATGACTATAATTTGTCCTTTCTACTTGCTTGGTTTAAATTACACACACAATGTGCATTTGTGTAAATAAATCTGAATATTTATGCTTTTTTTTTGGGGGGGGGGGTAACAGTAACTTTGTCCTTTTCATATTATTTTAAAGGCTGGCTAGTGTGTATTTGCATGAAATAAATATATATTTTTTTGGTTGGGGACTGCCTAGCTGTGCTATGGGAACTTATCTTTTTCATTTGCTCAGCTTAGAGTCTGGTATTAACAGCTGGCTAGTGTGCATTTGTGCAATACAATTTGGAATATTTATGCTTTTTTATTCTTGGGTAAGAGTGGCTAGCTGTGTTGATAAAATAACTTGTACTCAGTTTAAAGTCAGACATTAGCGGCAAATGAGAATTTGTTTAAAACAAACTGGAATATTGTATGAAACACGTTTGAAACTGTCCACAGTTTTACAAAAAAAGTTCTTGTATTTGCCTAATATGTTTGGTCTGAGTAACTCTCATATTGTTTGCTTAGCTTATAGTCTGCCTTTACATGACTATTGTGTATTTGCATGAAATATGCTGCAATCATTACTTTCTCTCTCTCGGTGCTATATTTGCAAAACCAAACTGAAACTCTTCCTGATTTTGCAGAATGTTCCTAAGTTTGCTTCATCTTGATCTGTTCCTAATAGAATTTGGGGTGAAGTGTCCACATAAGTTACCAAATCCAGATCTACTGGGTCAGCTCTTAGGGGTGTGTTGTCAATCTCATACTCAACTTTCCAAAGGCAATGATAATGCATTTTTGACATTTAGCTTTAGTCCATGATTCTGGCACCAGTTATTGTTCAGAACAAGCCTTCCTGTATGATAGCTGAGTCTTTTGGGGATGTGATCACTGCTCCTAGCTTGCTCCTTGCTGTTTATTATTTTGTTTCATTTCATGATTACTATTTAAAACAACTGTCAAAGGAGGAGGTATTAGAAAAAAATCTCTTTGGGGGGGGGGTTGTTAATAAAATTTCTAGGTGTCAAATATACTGGTATGCCTCTGAAGGCAGGTTCTAACTGAACTGCTTCAAAATCAAAATGATGCAAAAACAAGCAAGCAACTGAGGAACTATGACTGTTCCCTCAATTTTAAGTAAAAAAGGCAGCTAGGAATAAACCATTTGGTGCAATAAACTTACAGTTAAGAAATATGCCAAAAATAAATTACTCTAGAAACAATATAAAGTATACTGTGCCCTATGGATGATTAGACCAAATCTAAGACAATGCTTCTAGCAAAATCAATAAATGAAAAAAAATACTCCAACATTTAATGCTTCTTATAACTAAAACACTTTCATTAAAAACGCTAGACTTAAAGTCCATGAACACCATAATAGCTGACATAGTTTCCATTTTCAGTGATGTTTTTGGAAAAGACATGAAACCAGTAATATTTCAATTCCAATTCTGAGTGACCAAAAATTGAAAAATATACTTTTCATTAAGTTATGGACAACTGAAAAATCAAAAAGCAAACCAGGCCCTAATGGGATTCCTGGATTTTTTTCTGAAAAGGCTAGGAACAAATGTGGCAGTATTCTTAACTATATGGGATTACTTGCTGCAGAAGCTCGATGTCTGGCCAGTCTTCAAAGAGTTCTGAATTTAAATGGTATGCCAAACATCACCATACACTCTCTGCATAACGTAAAGTATAAAGGTGACGTTTAGGCTTACCAAAAACAGAACTGATTGCCCCAGGAGGAACACCAGTCCAAGTAACTCAAGCGGTAACATGCACATCCAGGAAGATAAAGAACTAGGGGGATGGAGGAAGGGAGTGAATACTGCAGCAGTGAAGGAAAGGACATCTGCCTATGTCCTTACCTTCACTGTTGCAGTATTCTTAGCTATATGGGAGAGTGCCAAAGTTCAAGAGGAAACTAGGGAGGAGGAAGGGGCAGAAGAATCCTCTAAAAAACCATGAAGAACTGAACTAGCAAAACTAGCCCTATCTCTAGAGGTAACATCCAAATTGTAGTGCTTGGTGAAGGTATGCACAGAAGTCCAGGTAGCTGCTTCAAGAATAGAATTAGTATCTAAGCCTTTGAAAAAAAACACCAGAAGAAGCCAGCTATAGTAGAATGAGCCTTAACTGAAAAAAGGCAGGCTCTTGCCATGAAAAGTGTAACAAAAGGAAACAGCCTTAGAAATCCAAGAAGAAATTGTCTGCTTGGATACAAGTCCAAAGATCTAGGATGAAAAGAAACAAATAACTTATCAGATTTTCTGATAGCCTTAGTCATATCCAAATAAACTCTAAGTTGCCTATGCATATCCAAAGTACGGAGCACCCTCTCACAGTCATTTTGTGGAGAGGGGAAAAAAGTAGGCAGATTAATAGACTGATTAAGAGACAGCTCATTAACCACCTTTGGCATAAAAGAAGGATTAGTGCGCAAGGACACACTGTCCTCATGAAAAATCAAATAAGGAGGACAAGTCATAATGGCCTACAATTCAGACACCCATCTGGCAGAAATAAGAGCTAACAAAAGACCAGTCTTCCAGGAACAATGTTGAAAGGAAGCTGAAACAGTAGGCTCAAAGGGAGCCTGAGTCAACTTCTCCAAAACAAAATTGTTTGTGACCTTTGAAGCTTGTAGTACCATTAATCTTTTGTCTAGAGAGGCCTAGCTGTTGTTTCGTGTGAGAGGTTTAAGTTTGGCCTGATCTGGCTAGAGTTACTGCTACAGGGCTCTGTTTAGAGTGTTTTTGATTGGATAATTTGAACTTTGGCTGGTTCCTGTTTCTCTCCCTTAAATAGCCAGTGTTTAAACCAGTTTGTGCTTGTCTGCTCAAAGCTGCAGTGAGTTAGGCCTTCTGCCCCTGCTCTGCTGTTTTCCAAAACCCTGCTGTGAGACTACAAAACATAAGTGCTTATTATCTGCACTTCTGGTTAACTAAAATAATATTTGCTGTGTATCTGTTTAAACTGTACAACTGTTTTTAGGCTTAGTGAACTGAATCCTTACCTCTGTTCTGATCTTGTATCCATACCTACCTGCCCAACTGTTGTTGTGGTCTTAAAGGTTGGTGGCTTTTGAGTTGCCCACCTTTACTATAAATTTGATATTGGACACTCTTCCCAGTCCTATTGTAGCAGCGCATTCTACTGAGTACAGTTAGCTCAGTTGTGAAGGCTGTGACGAAAGGAGATGCTGCCAGCCAAGCTAGCTGGAATTTTTTAAAATAATTATATGTCATTTGTGAATATCAACATGATTTATATAGAAGTGTGGCAAAGGGAGATACTGTCAGCACAGATATCTGGAATTTTGTAAATAATTACATGTCATTTGTGAATATCAAAGTGATCTATGTAAAATGCTTGTGTTACAAATGTATTAGAACTGTATGTTATGTGTATATCAAACTGCTTGAAGGTATTTGCAAAATACTCTTCGAAATGTAACCACAGTGTACCCTAATGGAAAAGAACAGAAATGTACATGCACTATTTAAATGTATACATTTTAACAGTGGACACTGGAATCCAGGAGGTGAACTTCAGAAAAATAGCTGAAATTAAATTTCTTTATGGCTACACAATAAACGATGGTATCTTTCAGTTTCCATGCAGCAAGGAGACACAATAGCTAAAACTAGGAAGCTTTCTGTATTGTCTTGGAAGGGTTTTATTGCTTTAGGACTTCCATCTACCAAAGATCTGAGGAAAAGCTCTTGTCTACATATTTTCACAGGTACATGCTAAATGCTACCAGCTCCCATCAATAGTTGTTTTGGGGCCTGGGAACTAAGAGTCAGATGACAAGCAATGATGTCCCTCTGCAAGTTACCCCAGCAGTAATATCTGAGATATTAATTTGGGAAGTCTCTTGGTGAGAGACAGCATTCTGTATTCTGCCTTGAACCCGACATCAAGATCCACTCACCACATCTGCCTTGCTCTGAAGATGGTTTCTAGGGAACAGTTTAATCTGCTTAGATATAGTCAGAAATATAGTAAAGCCTAGTTTAGATATGTTTTCTTTATTTATTTAAGACTGTCCTGCAATGTTGTTTTAAATGTTTCCTGTGATTTTGAACTCTGATGTCACTGTAAATACATATTTAGTATGGTCTTGTTCTTCTATTATTTATTATTAAATATATTTAAGCATTTCATTGTGGCTGATCTGTGTAGAGATATTTAAGTTCTGAGAGTAGTAGCTGACAAGGAGTGACTGGTGGCAGTAATAACGACCTTATAGTCTGGGGAGAAGGAGGCATAATTAGTAAACCTGTGCCAGCCTTTCCCAGGGGTGTGTGTGTGTGTGTGTGTGTGTGTGTGTGTGTGTGTGTGTGTGTGTGTGTGTGTGTGTGTGTGTGAATCAAACGTCAAAGAGAGTGTGTGTCAGCTACTTGGGCAGGGACACGAAGCACTGGTTGAACAGGGAGAGTGCTGGAGGTCTTGGTTTGGTCACTCAGCTGAGATATCTACTCTACAGCTGTGCCAGTGGGGAGTCTTATTGGGGATCTGGAGAAACAGATAGAGAAACCAGCCCCAGATTGACTATGGTCTCTGTGTGCTCTTCAGGGAAATTGCACTTGATGTAGACAGCTACATCTGGAAATAGTGTGTGTGTACTTGTCATCCTCTCTGTGTACTGTTGCCAGTGGTGAGGATTGAGGCTCCTTGATTACTGGTCCATTGGTGGGTCGTAACAAAGACCCACCCATTGCATCAGCTCATTCTACTAAGTTCAGGGTGATCAGTTGTGAAGGCACACCCCCTTCTGATTCTTAACCTTAAATTATATTCTGTCTCCTCACGTTCTACTTAAAAAAATATTGTGCCTCTTCCTACTTTATTTTGTTGCTTGTGTTTAGGTGTTCAACTGCATATAGTTTGCCGCATTTGTTACTGCTTGTCGGTAGCCTGAATAAACTGACAGTATTCTAGTGAATTGCTGCTTTAGTTGAGCTGTTTTTTGCTGTTGTGATTGTGAGTTAATTTATCACATTTGCACTGCTTTAAAGCAATTTATTGATTAACTGCATTTCATTACTGTTTAACTGTATTTCATAGCTATTTACTACAACTCATTACTGTTTAACTGCATTTTACTGCATTCCATTACTGTTTAACTGTATTTTTTCATATTGTGAGTTTTGTTTTTGTCTGTAATGCATGCTTTTTGTGAGTTTTAGTGTTCTTAACCCTTAAATGGAGTAGCATAGTCTGGATACATGTTTGCTGCATCCAGAGATGTTTGTTTTTACCTTCTGTGTTTCTAGCAGCCATCTTGTGTTGGTAAGGGCCTATCTTCTCTGCTAGTCAGAGTAGCAGGGCTGCCTGGACCTTGTCTGGCACAAGCTGATTGGTAAAGAAAGCAGAGACTAGCAGGATTGACTAGATTTCTGTATTACTAGAATCTTCTATTTTTTTGCGTTTGAGCTTGTTTGCACGTCGCGCACTGCAGCTGCACTGTTTTTAACCCATTGTGAAGTATTCCAGTTACACATTTTCCCTTAGTAGTACTTGTGTGATCCCATAGTAGTACTCCTGTTACACCTTCCACCCTTTACCCCTTAGCTCTCTCTGGCCTCTCTCCCTCAGATTCTGACAAATATGGATGGATAATTTCCTATAGCTTCTCCTGCCAGTCTGCTTGATATGGGCATCCTGAGGCAATGTAGCTACTGCCTCATGTACACTGACACCTTTACTACTACCACCTAGGAACACAATTTGTGACAAATGCAATTACATTAAGAACCTAGAGTCTATACTCTCTCCCTCACAAGCCAGTATATCTGGCACTGAGAAGGTTGTCAACAAGAACACCACACCTCAAACACTACCCGCACCTACACAACACACCCCCACATATGCAGAGGTCCTCAACAAAAACATACACAAACAAAAGAGACCTCTGGGGCAAAAACACACAAAAACACCACTGGCCACCACACCACACCACCATACATAGTCCACACACCTGTGTCTCCAAGCCACTAAGGCCTAAACATAAATCCAACACATTAGTCATAGGAGACTCCATTGTGAGATACACAGATGTGCCCCTCACCAGGCTGGATAAGAAGAAAGTCACGGTTAGTTGTTTGGCAGGTGCCAGAATCCACCATATCATTCATGCACTCAAGTCTTTCAACCATAGGTATTGTTATGACTCTGTCATAGTCCATGTTGGCGTGAATGACTTGAGATGTACCTCCCTGGACTATATGAAGATGTGTCCCAGGCAGGTATGTTCCTAGCCTTTAGCAGCATTCTACCATCACCCAGAATGATGCCTCAATACAAAAAGAAAATGACTGACTTTAACAATTGGCTTAGTTTCTGGTGTCATTCCAAGGGGATCCAGTACCTAACAGCCTGGGAAGACATGATCGACAGACCACGATGCTTTGCCAGAGATGGCCTGCATCTGTCTCCCTTGGGCTTCAGGCTTCTGCCAAAGGCTCTTGCATCCCCCATAATGCCTTTTGTAGGCAATGACATGAAGTCAAAACTATCAACATAAAAATTTAATGAAAATGCAAATGAAAGGTCATGCTGCTAAATCCTGGGAGTCTAAACATGAAATTAAACTGCACTCATTGCAAGCATTCCTATCCCTGGAAGATGCTGACATTTGTGCAGTCACAGAAACCTGGGGCAAAGCTGAGGAGAGCACCACAGCCATACCAGGTCATTCATCCTATCATACATTTAGACCCCAAACCGTGAGCACCAAAGCAAAAGGAGGTGGATTTGCAATATATATATTAAAGACATACACACCTCCAGGCTGGTCAAGCAGTATGACGCACAGGAGACACTCCAGGTGCAGTTAACCATTGACAAGACCCATATTCAAATCATAGCTAGCTACAGACCCCCAACTTTGACTCAAGATGCCCACTCCACCTATATGCACCTCTTTGAATCTATCAAGATTCAACCCTTTACCCTGACCCTGGGCTACTTTAACTATCCAACCATAGACTGAAAGAACTACTCATGCCAAAACACAAATGCCCAGAGATTCCTTGATTTCATCAATGAAAATGCCTTGGACCAGCTGGTCGACACCCCCACAAGAGGTGATAATATGTTGGACTTGGTATTAACCAACATGAGTAAACACTGCAGGATCTCTACAGTGTCATCCTCCCTCATAAGATCCGACTGCAATGCGATCACTTTCAAAGTCACCATCTCCCCTGACCCCCCCCCCCCCCCCCAGCTAGGGTCAAACAAAAAAACTTATCCAAAGCTGAATACAACCTCCTGAGGGAAGGCATATACAGCTTCACAGCCCCCTCCCCCTCCTTAGGAACTGGCACGTGTTCAAACCTACACCAAAGTACTATACAAGCATTTATATAGCTGCAAGTAATCAGGAATACCTGACAGGACAAAATCCTCCTCTTCAAGGAAGAGTTAACCTGTCTGGTAGACATTTGCAATAAATAAACTCTATAATTAAAGGAATAATTTGCTATCCAAGACCAAGAAGGAGCAGGTGCCTAATTGGAAGCAAGCTCTCCTTAGCCTGAACAAGCAAATAAGAGCACTAGTGAAATCCTCCAAAGCAAACTTCAAGTCCAAACTGGCCACAGCTACTAACGACAATCATAAGGCCTTCTTCACATATGTTGGCAATCTTAAAGGAAGCACTCAGATCTGCTCAGAACTGGTGGTCAAGGACACCACATACACAATCACTGTAGATATAGCCAACCTTCTGGCAGACAGGTTCAGTGAAAACTTCACCTGTCTGCCCACATCAGTAAATCAGGACATCCCCAGGACCTGCCCCCCTCCCCTATTCTCTAGGGACCAAGTCATCACTGCTCTGTCAAAGGCAAAAAATACAGCCTCCATGGGACCCGATAACATCCCACGCTGCATCCCACATTAACTCAGACAGGAACTTGCAGCACCATTAGGCACCCTACTCAACTAAAGCCTGAGTACTACCTTCATCCCAGCCGAGTGGAGGACAACCACTTTCATCCCTTTGCACAAAGGTGAAGCATCCACCGATCCAGGAAATTATAGACCCATCAGCCTAACTAGCCTGATCTGCAAGGCCATGGAACGGATTACCATGGACCTCATTAACAAGGACAAGTCAACTAAGCCATGGACAAGGGGAAGCCAGTGCATACTGCCTACCCTGACCTGGTCAAAGTCTTCGATACTATTCCCACACTCAGGTATAATAGATAAACTTTCTCAACTAGGTATCAATCCATATGTTCAAAGAAACAAGAACAGCAGGTAGGTAAACTAGGAAGAATACAAAATGTGAAGCAGTAGTAAAAAAAATCCAAAACCTGGAAACGTTGAGGTAAAATGCAGCATTTATTCCAAACAGGAAAAAACAATCACAAAGCTTTTGGGATCAACCCTTCATCAGTGTATAAAAAAAGGTTCATAGGTAGGTAGGCTACTGGCCCTAGGGCCTATATAAGCCTAGCCAAAAAGGTACCCTGGCTTTCGTCACCCAAGAAATTTATTTTCCTGTGTCCCTGTCGAGCAGAGCCACAGAGGTGATTCCCCGGGGTGAATTTCCTATTTCCCATGCAATCATCAAGATTTTTCTTGAAGAGTGCTAATGAGGAGCTTTGTTTGATACAGATAGGTAGTTTGCTCTAGAGTATGGGAAGTCTCTTGGACAGGAATATATCCCTCCAGCATGTTCTGTTTATTGTGCTGACAAAGGTTAGGTCCCTAGAGCATGTAGCTCGGAGGGACTGGGATTTCTTTAAGTGGAGCATGTCCAACAGCTTTGGGTTTGACATAGCTTTCTATGTTAGACACAGATCGCCTCTGAGTAGGCGATATGCGATGAAGTAAAGCTGGAGTTTTTTGAGACGGTCTGCATAGGGCATCTGTTTGAGGCCAGTAATCCTCTTTGTGAGGTATTTCTGCAGCCTTTCCAGTTGTTGCAGATGTCTTGTGAGGTACATATCAAAAGGGGCGCTGTACTCTATAACGGGTCTAATGAGTGAAGAGTAGAGGGGAGCAATGACCTCTTTTTTCCTGGATGAGAAACCTTTTGTGATGAGGTGTGTCACATAGACAGATTTCCTGACTACTGTGGCGATGTGATTAGCAAAGGAGAGACTACTGTCCACCTGTGCCACAAGGTCTCTTACCACACTTTTGGTGTTAAGTAGACTACCACCTATGTGGTATTTCATGGGTACAGAGTTTTTACCAAAGGGGATGACAATGCACTTTTTTGTATTCAGCTTCAGGCCATGGCTTTCACACCAGGCATCTGTCTCAGTGAGGCCCTTTTGTAGGATGTCCACATCGTTAGGAGTTTCGATTATGGCTCCTAGTTTGCAGTCATCTGTGAACTTCATTAGCCAAAGACCTTCTGTGTTATCCTGTACTTCAGAGAAGTAGATACCAAACAGGAGAGGACCCAGGACTGAACCCTGTGGTACTCCAGTTGTCACGGGTCTGAAGTTGGATTTGGAGTCTGCTACTTTCACAGTGTGGGTTCTGTCACTGACCAGTTGGAAACCTATCTTGTGACATAGGGAATTATACCTAGTTTAGTGCGTTTATAATTCCAGAGTGGGGGATGGTGTCAACCTAGTTTAGTGCGTTTATAATTCCAGAGTGGGGGATGGTGTCAAAAGCCTTGGCGAGATCTAGATAGGCTGTGTGAACCACCTTACTCTTGTCTACGGCTTTGGTGACTGCTTCAATGAAGTCTATCAGGTTTTGGAGACATGATCTGCCTTTTACAAACCCGAACTGGGTGGGGTCCAGAGTTTGGAGATTACCAGTGTCTTTGTTTATAAGTTCCATGGCCTTGCAGGCCAGGCTCTTCAGGCTAACAGGGTGGTAGTTCCCAGGGTCCATGGTGGCTCCCCCTTTGTGGAGTGGGATAACCATCGCTGTGCGCCATTCAGCAGACACAGAGCCTGAGGTGAGGCTATGATGGAACAAGATGCTTAGGTGGGGTGCCAGTTCATTCTGTAGTTCATGTAGAACGCAACCTGGGATGTTGTCAGGTCCGTCTTGGCTTTGGAGAGTTTATTTTTTACCTGTGCAGCCGTGATTACAGGAACTTTGCATTCTTCTGGTATAGAGATGGGCCCTTTAGGGAGTGGGGGGGGGTAAAGTTAACACTGAACCTATCTGCCAGGATGTTGACAATATCAGTTGGGTCTGTATATTTAATGCCATTGTGCTGTAACTCACAGCAGATCTGAGTGTTGCAATTGAGATTCTTGACATAGCTATAGAATGCTTTGTGGCTGTCTTTAGAATCAGTGGCGATTTTGTTTTCGTAACTAGCTTTGGAGGATTCTATGAGGGCTCTCAGCTTCTTATTGAGGCTGACCATGGAGTTCCTCCAATCATGGATTTTACTCTTTTTTGCAACAGTTTCATTCTTCTGTTATAGAGTTTGTTTATGGCAGGGGACCACCAGATTGGCTTCCTTTTTTGGAGGATAGCATCTTGGTTCTGTTAGGGATAGCATGATCCATGCACTCGTGTAAGTGCTTATAAAGTGCATTTGTGTAGGATTCAGCAGTCGTACCTCTATTGTCTGTCTGCATGGGTGTCGTGAAGTTTGCCACTTCTGTCTTAAGAAGCGTGAAGTTTGCCACTTCTGTCTTAAGAAGCGTGAAGTTGGTTTGGGAGAAATTTTTTATGGTGCTTTCCCTAATGGGGGATGGGGCGGGATGTGGATGCCTAGGGTGATTAGCTTGTGGTCGGATATGACCAATGAGGAATTGACCTCTGGCGTGGAACACCAGTCACCCATGTTGGTGATGACCAGGTCTAGGATATTGCTGCTCCTGGTGTGGGTGTGGATACATTTATCCAAGGAGCTGGAATTTATGAATTCCAGAAAATGTTGAGCAAAAGAGTTGGTACAGGAGTAATTTTCCCAGTTAATGGTGGGGTAGTTGAAATCTCCCATTATTAGGCTGTTGGGTTGTACCCTAATATTTTCCAGTGTATCAAGAAATGAGGAGTGGGAATCCTGGGGCATGGTGGAGGAATCTGTAGCAAGTTACAATTTGGATTGCTGTCTTGCCCAGAGTTAGTTGCACTTGGATAATCTCGGCTGCATTATGCTGAGCAACTAGCCTGGAGGTGTGAATATCCTTAATGAATATGGACATGCCTCCGCCTTTAGTGTTTCAGTCCAGGTTAGGTGGCCGAAAGATGTGGCATGAATTAGGACCTGGCAATGCAGGGGTGCTCTCTGGAGCCTTGAGCCAGGTCTCTGTCACTGCAAAGATGCCGATGTTCTCCATTTTAAGGAGTGCCACGAGTGAGTGCATTTTGAGGTTTAGACTTCTAGCACCGAGTAGCATTACCCTCAGATTTTGCTTGCTTGTACCTGTTACAGTGGTGAATTTGTTATTTGAACCTTGCCTAAAAAAGGCACTATAGGGGTGGCAAGAGCCTTAGCCAGTATCCGGAATCCCAAGGGCGACAGGTGCAAGCCATCTCTGGCAAAGCATTGTGGTCTGTTGATCATGTCATCCCAGGCAGACAGATACTGGATTCCCCTTAGAATGACACCAGAAGCTTAGCCAATTGTTGAAGTCAATCATTTGTCTTTGTACTGTGGTATAATTTTGGGTGATGGCAGGATGCTACTCAAGGCTAGGGTCATACCTGCCTGAGCTACAAGATCGGAGAGCTCCTCCATGTCTCTCTTCATGTAGTCCAGGAAGGTACATCTCTAGTCATTCACACCAACATGGACAATGACAAAGTCATATTTGTACTTGTTGTGGAGTGACCTGAGTGCATGCGTTATGTGGCGGATCCTGGCACCCGACAGACAGCTGACAGTAACTTTCTCCTTGTTTAGCTTGGTGAGTGGAACATCAGTGTGCCTGACTATAGAGTCACCTATGACTAGAGTGTTGGGTACGTTGTTATGCCTTATTGGCTGTGGTTGAGTGGCATTTGGGTTGTGTTGGGGGGGTGGAGGTTGCTTGCGTTTCTGCTTTGGAGGTCTCTGTTGCTTGGGCAGATTTTTATTGAGAGCCTCCGCGAATGTAGGTATGTGTTTTGTGTTTCTTTGTGTGTGCTTTGGTGATGTAGGTTTTGAGGGACTATGTGATGAGTGGTGCACGTGTTTACTTTCTCCTCTTGACTGTCTAGTCCAGTCTTAGGTGAAGAGAGCTTTGCTTCCAGTTTGGCTATATAAGTGCATCTCTCACAGGTTATAGTGTTGGGTGGTAGGAGGAGAGGGTTTTCTGAGTACATGAGGCAATTGCTGCATTGCCCCAAGATGCCCAGATTCATCAGGTAGACAGAAGAAAACACCGGGAGCTGACCCTTAGACATGCCTGGATAGGTGCTTATTTATTAAGTACTAAAAATTGTTTTCCTCTAGACAAGTGAGGAAAGTTGAGTGAGATCAAATGCCTTCATTTAAATAGTGAATTCAAACCATAATACTAATCACATGACACAGTTGTATTAAGCACTTCAGTTTAAAGACATATATACAGGTAAAATGTTACTGAAAATCAGTATAGCCATAAAATAAGTAAAACATTTAACCAAGACCCATCCACACAAGATGTTATTTCAAAATAAACTGTCTTCTTTTTATTTTATTTATTTATTTTATTTATTTTATTTTACATTTGTTAACCGGGCTAGTCTGGCTGGATACATGTCCATTTTCAGCAGAGGCCCAAGGAGAAAAGCTCCACTATAATACTATACTTTTACAGTTTAAAAAGATACAATTAGTAAAAATAGTAAAAATAACAATAACAATCAATCAAACAGTAAACACAAGCAAAGTACTGACAAAAGAAAAGTAAAGTCAAATAGAATGTACAGTATTGCTGGGCTTGTGTGGCTTGATACATGTATATTTTCTACAGAGGGTTGAGGAGGAAAGCTCAATTATCATACTAGAGACTATACAATTTAACAGAAACACTAGAACAGAAGAGAATCAAACTTTGGGTAAAAGCAAGATACAATTAAGTATACCGAGTTAGTTGAGAGAGCAGGTAGTGTATAAGTTATCAGTCAGGATTTGTGCAAGGGCATAGCCAGTGATTTTGTAAATGATTTCTAATCTGTTTTTTGAAAAGGTAACACGAGGCTAGGGAGGTCAGTCCAGTGGGAAGTTTGTTCCAATGTGATCCGATAGTGTTTGCAAATAAGGAGTCTCCTGCTTTATTATGAGATTTTATAGTAGCTACTAGGAGCTTGTTGGCTGAACGAAGTGAAGTGAGATTTGTATAAGGTGTGATAAGACTGTTCAGTATGGGTGTGTTGGAGGGGTAATGAAGAATTTTAAAAGTGAGGACTAATTGCTGCAGGAGTATAAGATTTGGAAGTTCCAGACAGTTGAGTTTCTTTAAGTTAAGACAGTGATGAGTACGGAATGGAGAGCCAGTTGCAAATCTGGCAATGCTATGGTAGGCTAAATTAAGTTTCTGAAGGTTAGCTTTAGAAATGTTAATAAAGGAGGAAGAGGCATACAGTAGTGTGGAGATGAGGTGAGTTTGGGCAAGTGATACTCGGGATGTGGCGGTAAGAAAGGGCTTAAGTCTGTAAAGGGCTCCTATCTTTTTATTTACTGTCTTGATAGTTAAATCAATGTGATAGTCAAAGTTAAGCTGATTGTCTATGGTGACACCTAGCAGTTTTGTGGAATAGTCAGGTTTGATGATTGTGCCATTGCAGGACACAATGGAAAAAGTGATTGGAATGGATTTAAGGGTTGGGGTGAAGAGTAGAAGTTTGTTTTTTTTGGGATTTAGGAGGAGACAGATATGTTGAAACCATTTTTCTGCTGCTGTGAAAACCAATTGGGTAGAGGAGTGGAGTTCTGTAGGGATGGAGCAGAGCAGATGAGAGTAGAATCATCAGCATATTGTATACAGGTGGATTTAGGGAGGGAAGTGGGTAGGTTATTTATAAATATAGAGAAAAGTAGGGGACCTAAGATGGACCCTTGTGGGACGCCTATAGTAACCGGGAGTTGAGAAGATAGATGGCTGTCCCAAAGGACTGCTTGTTTTCGATTTGTCAAGTATGAATCAAACCATTGTAGTGCTAGTGGGTCAAGTGACAGGGATTCTAAAGTGTGGAGGAGAAGTTGATGGTTGACCATATCAAATGCCTTAGATAGGTCTAAGAATAGTGCAGAGGAGAACAGGTTGTTGTTACGATTTTTGTTTATTGTGTCAGTGAAGGAGAGAAGGGCAGTAGATGTACTGTGGTAGGGCCTAAACCCATGTTGTGAGTCTACAAGTAAGTTGTTACTCAAGAGATGTTGTAAGAGTTGATGGTGTATGCAGCGTTCCATTATTTTGGATAGAGGAGATAGAAGGGCAATAGGCCGAAAGTTTGAGAGTTCGTTAGAGTTACCTCCTTTGTGGAGGGGAATGATATGGGAGATTTTCCAACAGGAGGGGATTTTGGATTCAGTTATTGTTCTGTTTATTAAGATGGAGATTGGGTAGGCAAGTTCGGTTGCAGCTAGTTGAAGATATTCAGCTGGTAGTTTGTCGGCCGAAGGGGTGCAAGGTTTGAGTTTAGATAGTAATTTGCGTATATAGGTTGTGGAGACAGTATGAAACTTTAGTATGGGGGTGCTGTTTAGGGTAGTGGTTTTTTGGAGGGATAGGGGGGGAGTCATGGTGTTAGCCAGAGAGGCGACTGTTTGAGAGAAGAAGTCATTGAAAGTGTTGGCTATTATGTTGGGTTGGCTTTGAGCTAGGCTAGCTGGGGTAGGGGTTTTGGTATTCCCTGGATGGAGTAGTTTGTTTATACCTGACCAAAATTGCTTGGGGTTTTGGTTTTGGTTTTGTTGATATTTAAAGTGATAGTTCTTTTTATCCAGATAGATAAGTTTCTTAGTTGAGTTTCTCAGGTGCTTGAAGTTCTGGTGGTCAGCAGGGTTTTTTGTGGATCTCCATTTAGTCCATAATTTATTTCTAGCTCGCATATTTTGTTTAGTAGTTTTTGAGAGCCATGGGGCAGCCTTGGAGCTTAATCTAATTAAGCGGGGTGGGGCATGATGGTGTAGAATTTGTAGAAAGGTATTGTTGAAATGGGTTACTGCTTCATCTATTGGGAGGTATTTTAGAGTTGACCAGTTATATTCATTGAGTTCACTTTGAAAGGATGTTAGGTTAAAATCTGTTTTGTTGTGTATGGTATGGTAGGTAGCTTGCTTGGTAATGTTATATTTTTGTTTACAGATAAAGGTCAGGAGATGGTCACTGATATTGTCAGGGAGTATTCCTGTTTTATAGGAGAGGGGGTTGTTATTAATTAGTATCCAATCTAGAATGGTTTGTTTGTGGGTTGATTTGTGTATTCTAGTAGGGGAGTTAATGGTTTGATGAAAGTTAAAGAGATTAACGTGAATGGAGGGTTTGGGAGATATGCAGGAGTTCCAGTCAATATTAAAGTCCCCTAGGATTATGGTTTCTTGTGGAAAGTTACTGGAGACCCAGCTTAGGATATTTTCTAGTGTGTTGATGTTGTTGCCTGGAGGGATGTAAGAACATATGATATAAATAGCCTTGGTTTTATTAACTTGGAGCTTGGTACAGAGTATTTCAGCATTAGTTAGGGAGGGGGGCAAGGAGTCTATTGAGGCTACCTGTAGGTGGGATTTGTATAGAAGGGCCACTCCCCCGCCCTTTTTATTAAGACAATCCTGTCTTAAGGTGCTATAGCCTGGGGGAGTAAATTCGTTGTCTTTGGTACTAGGTTTGAGCCATGTTTCAGTGAGACAGAGAATGTCAAAGGCATAGAAATCAATTAAGGCATGAAGTTGTGTGATTTTGTTGTTGATGCTACGAATATTTAGGTGAGCAATACAGAGGGAGTCAGAGGAGAAAGGTGAAGTAGAACAGTTAGTAGTTAGATTTGAGTGGGTGTGGTTGATGAGAGTATTGGGGCCAGGGTTGGGGTGGATGTCACCATGTATTAGTAATAGTGTTTGTGGGACTTGAAATACTTTTAGGTTTTTGCAGGGTATTAGGTAAAATCGTTTAGAGGTTAGGAATCTGAAGTGGTGTATTTTGTGGTAGAGAGGGGGAAGGTAGGGAGAGGTTGATAGTATATTAATATGAGCTTGTTCAAGTAGAGGAGGTGTAGAAGTGGTGTGTTTGGCTAATACAGGAGGTTGGCTAAGTATGAGATATTCATAGGAGGTAAGAGTATGGTAATAGAGAAGGATGTTAAAGAGAAGAAATGAAAGGATAGTATTAAGGTTTAAAGTCATGTTAGTAGTGGGATGTGTTAAGCAAGAGTAGGATTGTGTGGTATAAGTAGTAGAGTGAGGTGAGGTAGTAAGATAGGATTGTGGAGAGTGGGTGTGGTTGTAGGAGTAGGAGTATGGTATTGATAGGTGATGAGTACAGGAAATGTGATAGGAGGTTAGATAGTTGGGGGAGTGTCTAAGCTATTATAAAGGTAGGGCCTCTGGCGGTGGGTGGGAATTGGGGGTAGGGTGGGGAGCGGAGTGAGCGTAGCGAACGGAGCGGGGAAGAGCAAGTGAGATGATCAGTTGCAGAAAAACAATCAGGCAAGAGGAGAGAAGCAGGAGAAAAGGTAAGGGTGGTCTCTAGAGTAGAAAAGTTGTGGAGACTATATGGTAAGTGGGGGGTAGGAGATAGTAGAGGATAAGGTAGAGGAGTCAGGCGTGAGGGAAGTAGCAAAAGGCAGAGGTCAAAATATGGACTGGAAATGTCAGTGTTTGTTGTAGTAGAATAGTCAAAAAAAAATGGTTATAGGGTCAGTAGTGTGAAGGGTGCCACCTAGTGGCCTGGGCAGGAAGGATATCAGACAGAGCAAGCAGGGAGTTTGCCAAGACAAAATAAGCTCAGGGTAGAGAGAGAGGTTCCTCAAGGACAAAGGCCGAGGAGAGGAGGGAAGGAGAAGGGATCTAAAGTCAGACTTGGAGGGGGGGGGCTGCTGATAAGCCTGGTAGGGGAGCAAATATACCCTGGACAGTAGTGTTAAGCAGTACAAGATTAGGACATACTTCCAAAACGGTCAACTCTGGGAAACCAGTCTTATGTGGGAGAATGTAAAATCCTATTCAGGAATGGTGCTTAAATATGATGTCCACGGGGCTTCTTTGGCTAGGGAAGGACAGGAACCCAGGTGTACAGTCTGATAGTGTTATAGGTAGAGAGAGAAAAAAAGGGGGGGGGGAAGTAAATTAGTCAATACAGTATGTACCACTTAGCTAGTATATATGCCTTAAAACAAAGAACAGGTCAGTACATAGACTTGTACAAGACACATTGCATTAGGTGGTCTAGTTAGGCTGCTAATAAAACACACTAGGGATTTCAAAAACAACCTTGTAACAGTTATATGTTAAAGTAACAAGTAAGCAAGCGAGATCTACCACACTGTTTAAATGGGTTCCACTCTGCAATATGAGTTACAAGCAGTCAGCAGCTTAAAAAGAAATGGCAGGACACAACATTCACAGCCATGCATCTATAACCAATTATTACAGGATCCCAAGGGGGGATACAAGGTAGAAATATAGCGTTGCTTCAATGTGTATAGGTCAAAATATAACATACTTTGTGTGCATCTGTGCACAGAGCTAATAGGCATTAGTCAAGAGCATTACAAAGGAAGCAGTGTGGAAAACATTCCAGTAATAAACACTTGAACATAGAACAAAGTCTTAAACAGCTACAGTTTCCTATGAACGCCAGCCATAAGTTGTGGGAGACCACGTGGAGGCTGGTCTTAGGCAAGGAACGCTGCAGCAAGGGGTAACGCTAACAACAGAGAGGTTAACCGCTGCTAGGTATAAGTAGTTAAATAGGCGCCTTAGGCGCTGCACTATCCAAATAATCAGGCCTGGCGAGAGCGGGAAGTCGAACGCTTCCGCTGTGGCTGTTTGTTCTAACAAAGCCTGCCAAGCGTAACCCCTGCTAGGTATAAGTAGTTACATGGGCCTTTAGGCTGCACCATCCAAATAAACAGGCTTAGAGAGAGCGGTAAGCCAAACGCTTCCGCTGTGGCTGTTTGTTCTAGCAAAAGCAGCACTAAACACAGATTGGCTTTAGCAAAGGTAACGTAAATATTCAATTGTGGTGCCAGTAAAACATCAATGGCTCGTAAGCGTTATTAAGACAGTAGTATGCGATGCTTAGAGTGAGCGGTGAAAGTATATGCTACAATTATGGTTAATTGCCTAATTGTAAAGATAGGACATAGGCACGGGTACCGCTGGTAGTAAGATAAATAAAATAGCAGATAAACTGTTGTAACGACCATGCGTGATGGCTGGATCAGGGCCATACAGGAGTAGAAAAAGGGTTGATAACCCGTTTCCGTAAGTTCCTAGTGAACAAGGCTTTCCACGTGGTTCCCAAACAACATCGTAAAGTACAGT
Organism: Protopterus annectens; assembly: GCF_019279795.1. Lineage (NCBI taxonomy): Eukaryota > Metazoa > Chordata > Ceratodontiformes > Protopteridae > Protopterus > Protopterus annectens. The sequence continues at coordinate 311,249,869 of NC_056743.1, read as the reverse complement.
TCACAGTTCCAGGTATACAGAGCTACTCCGACACAACTCGGATAACAGTAGTGGATACAAGTGAAAAAAACAAAGGAATAAATGAAACAAAACACTTAAACAGTGCACCTAAGCAAGTACTCACATGCGGGATATCTACTCCCAGCCCGAGGAGACACAGCAGCCCACAGAGGGATAGACTATAGGGAGGAGTCGGCTAGGGGATGGGTGTATTAGTAGGATAGAAACGGAAATGAGGCTGGGGGGGAGGAGACAGGTAGGGATAGTAGGAAATAGGAGTACAGGGCAGAAAAAACAACAGCAAGTAGGTGGAAATCTGGAAGCTATATGTGAGGATGGCAGGGATGGAAGGAAATGTGGTAGAGTAAGAGCTATAGGCAGACAAGAAATCAAGAGTAGAATACTGAGGGGGAGATGATGGTCATAAGGAGGTGAGCATAGTAAGGGGTAGGGAAGGTAGGGAAGGCAAGTAAAAGAGTAAATCACAGTAGTATGCGAGGGAAGGAACAGGCAGGTCAAAAGAAAAGTCACAGAGTAAATTCAGGTAATCCTTACTTCTTCTTTTTCTCATTTTGGCTTTTCCCTGATGTATTTAAACCTGGAAAACAATCAGTTTCTGAAAGTGTGATCCATGAGTATTCAAATACTTCTAACTCACTGTTAAGACCCCCCCATTTTTTCTTCTGTCTGATGTCAATCACTCTAAAGTTAAATGTACGTGTACTTCCTTTCTCCCTCATATGCTTGCCCAGAACATTAGTTGCTACCTCTCAATGTATTTCAGATTTGTGTTCAGTAATTCTGTCCTTCAACCTTCTTGTGCATTTCCCTATGTAGAATGCTTGACACACCTTACAGCATGTCATATACGCAGTGGCAGCAGTACTGCAAGTTGCAAAACACCTGAAAGTATATTTCTTCTTAGTGTTAGGATGTATAAATTCACAACTTGTATTTATATCATTATAGCATACGCAACTATAACAAGGAAATGTACCCTGTTTTCTACTTATATTCAACTTTTTATTATTTTTAATGTCCTTATAGCATAACCTTTGTTTCAAATTCTGACAGGTATGATATGACAACATGGGGGCCTCTCCAACTATTCTGATTATCTCAGGCATGTTTTTGAGAATGCACCAATTGTTTCTAACAATGTTCTTAACACCCTCTGATCTACGATTATATGTCATGTCATAGCGTATATTATTATTTTTAATAGAATTATGACCAGAATTAACATGGCTAGTATTACTAGAAAAGTGGGGTCTCGCTTTATCTGTTCTTTCCATAATAACTTCATCTGCTGTACGTCTTAACAATGAGTTGTTATAACCACAGCATTTAAAATCTGTGGTCATTCTATCCAGTTCCAATTTAAAGCTGGCTTCATCCGTGTTTAGTTGACTGGCTCTTAGCATTTTTCCTTTGACTACACCCTTAAAAGTGTGTGTGACATGCATACTATTTCTGTGGCCATATCAGTTGGAGTGTATCTCTTTTCTATGTATCGAAGTATTAATACCTCCACTACATTTAGTTAGACTACCATACAGATAATTGATAGTATCCACAGAAAACTGGGCTGAAAATTTCAAAAAGCTAGTGCTTCTATTTAAATATTCTATATATACTTCAAGTTCAGCATCATTACCAGCCCACAGGAAAAATATGTCATCCACAAAGCGTTCAAAAAAATAATATTTTGTCATAAAAAGGATGCAGTTCACTATAAACAAATTGCTTTTCCCAGCACGAAACAACAGTATTGGCATATGTATTTGCCATTGGGGTGACCATCGCATTTTTCTGTACGTCTGTGCATTCATTAAACATAAACACATTATTAGTCAACGCAATGTCTGTTAATTCACAAATTGTTTCCACTTCTCTACCAACCATGCCACATGTTCTACTTAAAAAGTCATGTAATACTTCTAACCCATATTGTAGAGGTATCACAGTAAATAATGATTTAATGTCAAGAGTTACAAATAAAAATTCAACATTCTGATGTTCATTAAACCAGCAGTATAACTGTTGTAAAAAATCGTTTGCATCTTTAATAAAACTTTTAACTCTATATAAATATTTACTTAAGTATCCTGTAAATTGTGAGAAATAGGTTTGGTGACCCATCCAGAACCAGATACAACAAGATGCATGGGTGGATGGGTTAAACTTTTATGAATTTTTGGAAGACCATATAAAACAGGTGCCATAGGGCATGGGACTGTAAAATAATTACACAATTCATACTGATGTCATTAAGTTGCAGCTCAAAAATACACATATTAACTTTGCTTATACATTTAAATACTTCTGCTGGAGGGACTTCAACAGAACTATCAAAATCACTCAAAAATTCAAGTTTAAGCATATTATACATATCTCTATCAAAAATAACAATTGCACCACCTTTGTCAGCCTATTTAATAATAATATCATTGTTGTTTTGTAATTTCTCAAGAGCTTGAAATTCAGACAAGGAAAGGTTGTATTTCTTTTTTTCATACTTCATATAATAGTTACGTATGTCTTTTCACATGCCCTCAGAAATGCATTTTCACCGGTATAAACATACTAGTTTTTTTACATACCTGTGTAGATATATCAGGTGCATCCTTAAATATAAATTTCAGGCTCACATTCCTTATAAACAATCTAAGATCAGTCAGCACTGTTACAACACTGTCCACATTAGATGAAATGAAACCTATACCTTTAGTCAAAAGCTTTAACTCAGCTTAACTCATTAACCCAGAGTACCTTCTCATGGCGCCTCTGTGCTTAACACTGAGCACGCCATGAGAAGATAGGAATTGCAAGCTGTTACCCCGGAGTGCCTTCCAGAAACGAGAGAAACTGTAGTGTATAGTTGTAGTTGAGCTTAATGTAAAACACGCTGAAATCATAACTAAACTTGTAATTTGCCTTATGTAGTTATGATTCAGCATCTTTTTACATTAAGGTCACATTAAAGTTTTAGGAGAAAATCTGCTTAAGAAGTTGTTGATCAAGCAAGTGGTAGCAGCCAATCGGATTCTTGCAATCCAAGCCACCACTTGCGTAACACCCCCACCCCCAACCTAATTTTCCCGGAAGATGGTGGTCTCAGCAGAGATATGCTGCTTCTGCTTCGATGTGCTCTACTGTCACTTGTATGCCTAGGCATCCCCGCTTCACCTATAAGCCATAGTGAGTAGTATCAGGAAGAGCTGTCTAGCAGTATTAGTTGCATCTGCTTAGGGTCAAAGGGGTTAGTAGAAAGTGTCAGCACAGACTCTTTTTTTGGAGGGGCAACACAATGAGAAGATTCGGTATGAGAATGTAGGATTGCATCCCAGACCGTTTGTCTCTGTTTGCGGGAGAAGGCAGCTGCAGTTTTTTTCTTGTGTGTAAACACAGCAGCCCTTGTGGATTTCCTTATCTAGCACAATGCATGTTGCAGGAAATGTCTAACCAATAGGCTTTTGCTTGTATTATTTTTCACCGAAAGGTGCATAAAGTGTGTGGACTGGTTTAACTGTCCTTCTGTTTTGTTCGGAGGTTTTTCCGAAATACCCGACTGCCTGTCACGGAGTTCAAATTGTTGCAACTGCAAACTTTATTTTGCTGTCGCTGTTGTTGTTGACAGTGTCAACCCCATTGGTTTTGTTCCAGTAGCAGGATGGCTGTAGTGGAAGGTTGGGGGGGTTACATCAGCAGCAGAGCATTGATTTGTATGAAACTTTTTGTTTGCTTGGAGTGCCCTTCTCAGTTTTTTTTTCTTGGCATATTTTACACTTTTACGTAAATGGTTCATTTTTTTGATTGGCAGCTTCTTGGTTCCACTCAGTAAGTGTTGTCCTTTTACAGTATCGGTTCAGTAAAGTATTAGGTAATTATTTTGAATTATTCGCTCGCAGGTTTACCTGTTAAAATATATCAATTATTTGATTATGCATAGGGCTTTTCATGTTATGGATTTAACGTTGTGTACATTATGGTACTTTTAGTGTAGTTAACACTGCTTGGTTGCCTGTGCGCTCATGCTTTGTCTGAAGTTTGTCATTGTTTTTTTTTTATTTGTGAGCTAGCTGGCGATTTTTGTTCTAATATTTTTCTATAATTGATCAGTTTTTTTTTTCTTTTCTTAATTGTGTTTATAAAATTCTAATCCTAATCATTGGCAAGGTAGCTACGGAATTATCAGTCATGAAGCCTTGCATTTTGCTAACATTCTCTGGTTAACTCACAGTTTTACTTAGGTGATTCGGTCAGATGTTTGATGATGCACTGTGCACTGCATATTAGCCCATGTGGTTGTAACTTGCTTTTCAACTAAGTGTTTTTTGATTTTTGACTATGTACTCTGTTATGTTAATTTTGATAGTGATACCTACGGGGAATAACCTTGTATTTTATCTGGCCACCCATTCATAAATGCATGTAGTAAAAATTACATTTCCTCATTTTAGTCATACAAATTACTCTTCTGGTGTATCAGCTGAGATTGATTCTGAGATAATCCAGAAAGCTTTTAGGTACTTTCTAGAAATCTTTCTTTATACTCTTGAGATGTGCTGTGCTCATAATATTCACTATATGCAACAGCTTGCATAGTTTGTACTGAACGTGAAGATCATGCTTTTGCAAAGTCAGTATCTATCTTTGAAGTCCAGTCTAATCATTATGAACAGGAATATTCTAAATGTACTTTTCAGTGGCTATGGCATAATGTCACAGTGACTGGTTTACTATAAATGTAATCATGAAACTGTTGAAAAAACAGAAATGTTGGTTTATAAATCTTTTTGTAAGCATAGTATGGCTACTTAGGCAAAATCAGCAACCTGAAAGTCATTTCTGATAATAGATTACATCTTGCACAAGTATCATGTTTGAATATAATATTATTTTGTCTAATGGCAAGGTTTTCTAGACAAAGGTCATCATTCATGCATTTTAGTCTTGACTGCATTAGCATAACGCATTTCCATTGTGCCAACAAACATTTCAGTGTTATTCTATTCTTTTACATCTGATACATGCAACTTTTGCTGCAGAACTTTGTTTAAGCTTTTACATCTTCTTGAAATGGTTGTGACCATGACATATCTACAAACTCATCTGCAATGTAGTCATACTGCTTGTACTGTATTGTGTCTAAATGCTCATTTATTGCCAGGTGCCAATTTGGATGCTGTAATGTAATCAGAAATTTCTTTTTTTTTTCCCTTTACTCATTTTGAATTTTTGGTTTCATTTTTCTTCCATTTTCATCTCAGAAGTTTAGTTTTGCTAATATTCATTGTTTGTATTCATGATTTTATGCTAGTTGCTTGGCAAGACATCACTTGTTTAACCCATGTATGTGTGCTATCAAATATCAGGTATGTTTCTATTAATAGTTTGTATCAGACTTGATCATTTCTAGTACCAAAATGTTCTATAGCTTGCAAAGGCATATATCTGTAGCCTATCACTGAAATATAGTAACTGAGGTTTTAGTTCAGTTAGATAACCATCTATTGACTCCTGATCTATAAATTAATAACATATGCAAGATACTTCTTTGGATTAAAATATGATTGAAATCTCTCGGTCACTCTCAGGACTACTAATTTGTTTCTGTCCTTCTGTTTAATATGCTGAAGCATTATGCTGCTGTTTCTTGTCACTTCTTTGAGATTTATGGAGGGCTACACCTTGTACAGATCCTATGCAATGTAATATAACGTAATTAAATGGTCAAAGTAGAGCTGTGCAAATTTATTGCTCATAAGTGTGTTAAAACAAATGGGGTACACCGATACAAGGGAAAATGTAACTGTTTAGCCAGATGAGTATGGCATTTGCTTACCATGTTACATGATAAACTTATTACCATCCTTGGGTGACACGACTGTGTAAAGAGATATTTACTTAGTAAGTTGAAGTGAAGTGACAACTGTGTAAAGAAATATTTATTTTTATTTATTTCCAGTTTGATTACTGGGGAAGTCCACTGGGTCCAGAGGACCCATTTTCAGTGGAGGCCCAGGGAGAAAAGCTCCAAAATACATGTTACAGTACCGATAAAACTATAAAAGATACATTGTAAAGAACAGTTTACAAAATATGTACATTCAGTATCACACATAGTCAAACAAAATCATTATGGTTGATCTTGAGGGTTATACAGGTTCATTTATGAAAACACTCATGTAAAACTGTGTGTGGAAACACTTTGTATGCGCACCATTAAGAAGATGGTAGAAAAAACTTTGCATGCACTCATATAAACTATGATGCTATTTACAATATTTACACAATAGAGTCATGGGATAAATAGCTCTAGGACTTTTGGAGTACTTAGATACACTCATAGTAGAGTAGCAATGGGATATTTAGAGAGAATAGAGAGAACCTAGGAGAAAGAGAAAAAACATCTAGAGGCATGTTCTTAGCTAGATTTAGGTGGGGTGAAGGCAGCTACATTTCCATTTAGTGGACAGGTGTTTGAAAAGCTGGGTTTTGAAATTTTCAGAGTTTGTTATTGTTTGTAGAGTAGAAGGGAGAGAGTTCCATTTCTTACCTATTGAGAAAGAGAGGAGAAGTTGGCCAGCAGGACGTTTAGGTTTGTTGATAGCAATAAGGTTTTGATGTTCAGATCTGAGAGTTCTGTTTGGGAGTGTAAGGGGGAAGGATATTTACTAGAGCTGGACAATTTATAGGGTGAAATAGAGGTTTGTGTGCAGTGGTGAGTTGGAGGTAGTTTAGGTACTTTGGGAGTTCTAGCCAATTTAGAGATTGTAGGGTAAGGCAATGATGGGTGGAATTTATGGAATTGGAGGCAAATTTAGAGATTTTATTATAGCAGTTTTCTAGTTTGGAGGTGATAGAGGAGGAGAGGTTGGTTAGGAGAGGAGTTCCATATAATAAGGAGGGAAGAAGGTAAGTAGTGGCCAGAGTGTGCCTAGTAGAGTTTGAGAGAAAGTGACTATTCCTATATAACATACCTAGTTTTTGGTGGATTTTCTTAATATTTTGTTAAATACGTATGTCAAACCTAAGGAATTCGTCAATAGCAATGCCGAAAAGTTTAGCAGAGGGAACCACTTCTATAGGGGGGTTGGTATGACTAAGGACTTTGAAAGCATCTTTGTCGTAGGAGTAAGTCTTTCTGGGGAGAATAGTACAATTTTAGATTTATTAGCATTGAGAGAGAGGTGGTTTTGGCACATCCAGTTTTTGGTGGTTGAGAAAGCAGTTTGGGTTTTAGAGAGCAATTCGGAGATGTTTGAGGCAGAGCAGACTAAGGTTGAATAGTCTGCATATTGAATAATTTTGGCATCAGGGATAGCAGTGTGAAAGTTGTTAATGAAGATGTTAAACAGCATGGGCCCAAGGATGGATCCCTGTGGTACATCAGTTGGGGTAGGTAAGAAGGAAGAGGTGGAGTTATTCCATTTGACTGCCTGTGATCTGTCTGATAACCAGCTGGAGAAGCAGGATAAAGTGTTTGGTGAGAGATGAAGATTTGAGAGATGAAAGAGAAGGTTGTTTGTGGGAAACAGTATCGAAGGCTTTAGAGAGATCGAGCAAAACAGTAGAGACCAAGTGTCCTGAATCTCAGGCTTGAGTGACAGTTTCTAGGAAAGACAGTAGAGCAGTAATAGTGCTATGGCCTGGGAGGAAACCATGTTGGGTAGGTGTAAGAAGATAGTTTTGGGTTAGAAAAGGCATAAGTTGGTGGTGGATGCACTTTTCTAAGATTTTAGAGACTGGTGAGAGCAGAGCAATAGGGCAGAAAGTTGAGATGTTGGTGTTTTTGCCTCTTTTTGTGAAGAGGAAGAACGTAAGCTGAGCGCCAGAGTTTGTGGCTGTATGATTCCTTTATAGAGCTGTTAATAATGATGCTGATTGGGAGAGCTATACCATCAGCAGCACATTTTAGGAAGGAGGAGGGAATATTGTCAGGAGCACTGGAGCAGGGTTTAAGTTTAGACAGAAGTCTTTTTATATAGTTAGTGGAGACAGGTTTGAGCTTGAACATAAGGGCATTGTTATTAGGAGAATTGGATGGAGAAGAGAGCAGGACAGGTGGGTTATTGCTGGAGAAAATCTTGGTCAGGTCAGATATCGTTTCTATGAAGAATGAGTTAAATTCTGAGCTTAGTTCAAGGTCGGATTTACTAGGGTCAGAACAGGGGTTATTCTTGGAGCCTAGACTTAGAAGAGAGTTTATTGAGTTCCAGAATTGCTTGGGGTTTTTGTTGTTATTAGACTGGAGCTTGATATAGTAGGATTTTTTGTCCTTGGAGATTAGCTGTTTTGCTAGATTACAGAGTTGTTTGTATTGGAGCAAGGTACTGGGCAGTTTATTGTTTTGCTAAAGCTTCCATAATTTGGCCCTTTAGTGCATAATTTGTTTAGTATGCTTGGATAACCAAGGAACAGTATTAGTTTTTATCCTTTTGTTTCTAAGGGGGGAAAGAGAGTTTAGGGTGTCTAGGAAGATAGAGTTGAAGTAGTCTATAGCACTCTCAAGAGGAAGGGTTTTTAGAATTTGCCAGTCCATTTGTTTGAACATGTTTGAGAAGGTTATGGGGTTGAAGTTACTGAGGGTGCGAGTGAGAATGTATTGGTGTTGGTGAGGTGAAGAGTTGGTTGCGTGATGAATGAAAGCTGGGAGGTGGTTGCTAATGGTGACAGGAATTGTCCCAGAGTTAGTTATTTTCTTTGGATCAGAGACTAGGATCCAATCAATAGTGGATCCAGGGGGGTTTGCTTTGTTAGGCTGGGTGATATGGAGGATTGTTTGAGTAAAGTTATAAAGGTTAATAGATTGGGAGGGGTTTACTTAGTAAGTTGAAGTGAAGAGAGTTGTATCTTGTTTTAGGATCCAAGATGCTCTTTGGAGTTGAACAGAATGATCGTTGTAGAAGTAAAGAAGTATGCAGATAGGTTCACTTGATGTTTACTAAGCTAACAACCACAAGGGCCTTTTTAAGTCAAGCCATGCATCCCAATTCTCTGACAAGTTCTGATACCCTTAGTTTCATAGTTTAGTACTAGGCTATCTGCCCTGGGGCATTTGTAAGCCTAGCCATAGTGATGTGGCTTTTGCCACCCCATGAAATGGTACAAAAATGCACAGAATAGATTTAGAATACTGTGCCTCTGTCTAGTAGTGACACAGTGAAGGTCCCCTTATATAATAGAATTAGTTTACTGTGCCCCTGTCTAGTAGTGACACAGATGTGACCCCTGGGGTAAACTTACGATCTCCCATCCACTCATCAAGATTTCTCTTGAAGAGAGTTAGTGAGGGACTCTGCCTGACATTAACTGGGATTCTGTTCCAGAGCATGGGAAGCCTCTGGGTTATGAATCTATCCCTCCAGCATGTCCTATTCATACTTGTGCCGAGGTTTAAGTCTTTGGCTCTCGTGGTTCTGATGGATTTGGATTTTTTGAGGTGGCGCATGTCCATCAGTTCCTGATTGGACATGGCCTTGTACGTCAGGCACAGATCACCTCTGAGCAGGCGGTATATGCTACTGAATAGAGCTGGAGTTTCTTTAGTCTGGCAGAATAAGACATATGTTGGAGACCCTTGATCCTCTTGGTGAGGTACCTTTGTGGTCTCTCCAGCTGTTGCAAATGCCGGGTGAGGTACATACCAAATGGGGCAGTGTACTCAATCATGGGTCTGATGAGGGAGGAGTATAGGGGTACAATGACATCCATTGATCTGGATGTGAATTCCTTCATGATAAGGTGTGCAAGGTAGAATGTCTCTCTAACCACTTTGGCAACATGGGTGTCAAATGAGAGGTCACTGTCGACTTGGGTCCCTAGGTCTCTGATTACTTTTTCCGTACTCAGTGGGTTGCTGTCTATGTGATAATTTGTGGGTACTTTCTTTTTCCCAAAGGGGATGACTATACATTTTTTGGCATTTAGTTTAAGGCCATGACTCCGGCACCAGTTGTCCGTTTCTGTGAGGCCTTTTTGGAGGATGTATGTGTCCGCTGGTGTATCGACTATGGCACCTAGTTTGCAGTCATCTGCGAACTTTGTCAGCCACAACCCTCCCATGTTTGCTTTAACATCTGAGAAATAAATGCCGAACAATAGGGGTCCCAGGACAGATCCCTGTGGGACACCACTTGTGACTGGCTTTGAGTCTGACATTGCTCCAGCGATTTTAACTTTATGGGTTCTGTCCTTTAGCCAGTTTGCAACCCATCTAGTGACATAAGGGTTTACATTTAAGCTGTTGAGATTATCTATGATGCCTGAGTGGGGTATTGTGTCGAAGGCCTTAGCCAAGTCCAGGTAGGCTGTATGGACTGCTTTGCCCTCATCAATGGCTCTAGTGACTGTTTCAAAAAAGTCAACCAGGTTCAAAAGGCAGGATCTGCCCTTTACAAAGCCGAACTGGGTGGGATCAAGTGTCTGTAGGTCCCCAATGTCTCTGTTTATGAGTTCCATAATGATTCTTTCCATAGCTTTGCAGACCAGGCTGGTTAAGCTTATGGAGCGGTAGTTCCCAGGGTCTGTAGAGGTACCCCCTTTGTGGAGTGGGACCACTGTTGCTGTACGTCAGTGTTCAGGTACATATCCTGTAGTAAGGCTAAGGTTAAATAGCATTTTTATGTGCGGGTTTAGCTCATCTTGGAGTTCACGTAGTACGCAACCCGGGATACCGTCAGGTCCCATTGATGCTGTGTTTTTAGCTTTGCTGAGGGCGGCTCTCACCTGGACATCTGAGATGACAGGGAGATTACATTCAGCTGGGATAAGTATTTCTTCTTTTGGGGGTGATGGAGGGGAGAAATTTGCACTGAACCAGTCAGCCAGAATGTTGGCAATATCTGTGGGTTCAGTGTATTTTTTGTTGTTGTGAACTAACTCTGAGCATATCTGAGGGTTTCCGCCCAGGTTTCCAACATAGCTGAAGAAGGCTTTGTGGTTATCTTTAGTGTCCTTAGCGATTTTTCTCACAAAGCTGGCCTTGGATGTTTTTATGAGAGAACGTAGTTTTCTGCTAGTGTTGATCAGAGATGTCTTCCCATTATGGGATTTTGCTCTGTCGTGCAGTAGCTTCCTTCTTTTTGTTATACAATTTGTAAATGGCTGAGGTCCAGCAGACCTTGCCATTGGTGGAGAGGGACTTGAATTTATTTGGGATTGCATGATCCATGTATTCTTGGAGATGTCCATAGAAAGCATTTGTGAAGGATTCAGCATTGTGGGATGTGGTATCCACTGGCCCAGTGGGCTTAAAGGATACCATCTCAGTCTTAAGAAGATTGAAGTCTGCTTTTGAGAAGTTTTTCACAGTGGTCTTTTGTGCTGGGGGTGGAGGTGGGATATGTATATCCAGGGTGATTAGTTTGTGGTCAGATCTCACTAGTGAGGGGTACACCTCCGGTGTGGAGCATTTTGTCCCCATGTTTGTGATGATCAGGTCTAGTACATTATCTTCCCTAATGGGAGAGGTGACTAGTTGTTCCAGTGCATTTGAATTTATGAATTCCAGGAACCTTTGGGCTAGGGTGTTAGGGCTAGAATAATGTACCCAATCTATGTTAGGGTAGTTGAAGTCTCCCAGTATGATGGTATTTTGTGATACATTCATATCCTCCAATGTCTTCAGGAAGGCTGAGTGGGGTTCCTGAGATTGGGAGGGTGGTCTGTAACATGCTACCAGTTGTATAGCAGTTTTGCCTATGGTTAGTTGCACCTGTATGGTCTCCGATGCTTCATGTGTTGCTACTAACCTGGAGGTGTGGGTGTCCTTGATGAATATGAACACTCCCCCTCCCTTTGTGGTTCGGCCCGGGTTTTGGGGCCGAAAAGCATGATACGAGGTATAGCCTGGTAGCACTGGGGTGCTCTCAGGAGCCTTGAACCAGGTTTCAGTTACTGCACAGACATCGATTTCTCCATACTGAGGAGTGCATTGAGTGCCTGCATCTTGAGATTTAGACTTCTGGCGTTGAGCAGCATTACCCTTAGTTTTTTTCCATTTTTGTTTTCTAAGGAGGTGGGTTTGTCTTTTGAGCCTTGCCTAAAAAAGGCACTATGGGGGTGGCAAGAGCCTTAGCCAATATCCGGAAGCCCAGTGGTGACAGGTACAAGCCGTCCCTTGCGAAGCAGCGTGGCTTGTCCAACATGTCTTCCCAAGCAGACAGACATTGGATCCCCTTAGAATGACACCAGTACTTGAGCCAATTATTAAAGCTGATCATCTTGTCTTTGTATTGTGGCATCATTCTTGGTGAGGGCAAGATGCTGCTCAGGGTCAGGGTCATACCAGCCTGGGCTACATAATCAGAGAGCTCCTCTATGTCTCTTTTCATGTAGTCCAGGGAGGTACGTCTCAGGTCATTCACGCCAGCATGGACAATGACAGAGTCATATTTGTACTTGCTTTGGAGTGACGTGAGTGTGTGTGTTATGTGGCGGATCCTAGCTCCTGATAGGCAGCTCAGTGTCACTCTCTCCTTGTTCAGCCTGGTAAGCGGGACATCAGTGTGTCTGACTATAGAGTCACCTATTACTAGTGTATCAGGCATGGTGTTTGGCCTTAAGGGCTGTGATTGACTGACATACTGATTTATTGAAGTATGTGTTGCATGTGTTTTGTTTTGAGGTGGTGGATATTTGGATGTCTGCTTTGGGAGCCTCTGTTGTTTTGGTAAGTTTTGTATTAGAGCCTCTGAGTATGTCTGTGTTTTTATGTGTTTGGTTTGCAGTTGTGGTAGGTCTATGTGGGACTGGGTTTGTTGTGTGTGTGGTTACCATCTCCTCCTGTCTGGTCATGCTAGCCCTGAGTTGAGAGAGTTCAGCCTCCAGTTTGGCTATATAGTTGCATCTCTCACATGTATTTGTGTTTGTTGGGAGGAGGAGAGGGTTGTCTGTGTACATGAGACAATTGTAGCATTGTCTCAAGATACCCAGATTAACCAGCTGAACTGGACAGGACACCAGTAATCTACCACTTGACATGCTAGAACAGTATAAGGGAGTGCTGTGCCTTTAAGGGAAGTGGATATTCACAGGGGTGTTAGGTGGATGTAGTGCTTACTTAGTATGAGCGTGCTTACTTAGTAGAGAAGTTTTGAGAAAAAGTGCTAGGCTTATAATACAGTGAGTAGTCTGATTATACTAAGAGTAGAGCTTCCTTAAGGGAAAATCTGAAGAGCAGACTTGGCGGAGCCAGAAGTTGTTTAACCAGTGCTTGCACAACCGCGCAAAGCCGTGCAAACGCGGATTTTAAACAGGGAACTTCAAAAGAGCTAGAAATGGTCCAAAACAACCAATTACTATAGCTCTTGTGCTGAGGTCACTTCCTACAGGGACAGGTAGGCTGCTCAAGGTTCCCCACTCCCACTGATGAGCAAAGAAACTTCCTTCTATCCAAGTAAGGTAATGGACAACACAGGAACTACACCACAGCCCAGAATACAGCAAAGCCTGTAAACTGGTCTAAACTAGTCGAGGAGAGGAGGGAAAACAAGCATTATTTTTTTGTTTTCTTTGTTTTTAGATAGAAAACACACAAAAAATGCAGAAACAGTAATAAATCAGTTACATAGGCTAGCACACTTTAGTGGGCAGCCTCAACAGTTAAATTAAACAAACAAACAAACTTTCGATCAATTTCGACTAAAATGTAACTTTAAGTGCAGATATTAAATAATGCAGCAAACAGCTAAAAAAACAGTTTAAGCTTGTTTAGGGTAAGCGAAGGTAGAGAAGGTATTTCCCACTGGTGAGCAAAGAAACTTCCTTCTATCCAAGTAAGGTAATGGACAACACAGGAACTACACCACAGCCCAGAATACAGCAAAGCCTGTAAACTGGTCTAAACTAGTCGAGGAGAGGAGGGAAAACAAGCATTATTTTTTTGTTTTCTTTGTTTTTAGATAGAAAACACACAAAAAATGCAGAAACAGTAATAAATCAGTTACATAGGCTAGCACACTTTAGTGGGCAGCCTCAACAGTTAAATTAAACAAACAAACAAACTTTCGATCAATTTCGACTAAAATGTAACTTTAAGTGCAGATATTAAATAATGCAGCAAACAGCTAAAAAAACAGTTTAAGCTTGTTTAGGGTAAGCGAAGGTAGAGAAGGTATTTCCCACTGGTGAGCAAAGAAACTTCCTTCTATCCAAGTAAGGTAATGGACAACACAGGAACTACACCACAGCCCAGAATACAGCAAAGCCTGTAAACTGGTCTAAACTAGTCGAGGAGAGGCGGGAAAACAAGGATTATTTTTTTGTTTTTTTTTTGTTTTTAGATAGAAAACACACAGAAAATGCAGAAACAGTAATAAATCAGTTACACAGGCTAGCACACTTGTGGGCAGCCTCAACAGTTAAATTAAACAAACATAAGTATAAACAAGAGTTTGGGAGATGAACCATTTACAGGTTACCTGTGTCCATTGGAGACATAGGTACCACTCCAGGGATGAATTTCTGGTTTCTTTTACATCCATCTGAGGTACAACCAATGCAAGCCAATTGGGCCTATGTTTATCATCTCCTCTGAAGCAGTGACGGATTTAGGCAGGGGTGTGTGTCGCCCCCTTTTTAAAGCTATTAAGACTCCCTGATCATTAAAAAAACGCAATGCACTGTTATTTTGTTGAAATCAGAAAATGTACATTCTTCTGTTTCAACTTGCCAACATTATTTTTCTTTAAAAAAAAAAGTATCAGAGATGCAATTGGATGTTGCAGTCGGGTGATCTATACAATGATTCTGAACTGCTTCTCCAAACGCATGTCCAGTGTAACTGAGTGAAGCCGTGGGTGACAGGTCATAGAGATCAGTTAAAAAGAGTTATATTTATCATGGATGCCAGTTAAAAAAAGTATAATATTGAATATGTGGCACATGCTTTCAAGGTGGAACTTCCAGGAACTTAAGGTTCCTGCCATTGAGATATACGTGCAAGATATAATGCTCAAGTAGGTTGCGCTGGGGACTTGGGAATAATACCCTGGTAAAATTATGTCTCCATTTCAATTTCCTCTGTAGAAATAAAAATTCAAAGTGGCATACTCATGTCGGCAGAAATAACTACATTTACAGACACCAAACTCCAACCTTACGAAGAAAAAGTAGAACTGCGAATGTACAAAAAAAAAAAAAAAAAAAACACACACACACAAAGTTTAATGGGAGCAGATTATTACTTTGGTCTTATTATCATCTACGCGAGTTATTCGTATTATGACAGTACAACATGCGCGTATTTGTTTTCAAACAATGTGGAGGATAAGAACTGCAGTCTGTTCCACAATACATTAATACTCCACAGCTTTACACATGTTCAACAGCTGCTTATTCTGGTGTGTTTTCTGCTTTACTATTAACATGGCAAATCAATAAAAAGAAAGCGATTGTTCAGATTAGGAGTACAGTTCTAGCTTCTGCAGGCATGGCTGGTACTGACTTGATCTGACACCCCGATGGTGGCTTTGGTTTGAAGGTTAACCCTTTCTGTCTCAACTGGGAGTTGGGGTCAAAGGACCTAAATTGGGGTAGTTTTGTAAATATTATAATCCTGTTTGAGAAGTTAATAGAACAGCAGTTGTGTGTATGTTTATTTTTTTACACAAATGTGAACTTGACGATCATTAAAAAGGTGACTACTCAGATCCTGCAGGGGACTGGTGCACTCTGCAACATCTGCTATACATGGCTTTGTGGCTTGTGGTCCAGTGAAGCAGGAACAAACTCCAAGTAAGTAAATGATGAAAGGCAGAGCAAAACCAAAGCAAAAAAAAAAAAAAAAAAACACCTTTTGGTTGGGGAGGGTGGCCTAATGGTTAAGGTGTTTGCCTTACAAACACAAGGTGCAGGGTTTGAATCTCACAAGGGATAATTGGCTAGGCTTAAAATGGTTCGCAAGGGCAGTTAGCTTAGTACTAATCTATGAACCTGAGAGCTTTATAAAGGCTCCAGAAGGAGGTGTACTTTAACTTCCTCTTTAACTGCATTAACAACCCCTAACATTAGTATGAAACATACCTCTCAACTGTCCAGATTTTCACAGAATGTCTACATTTTTGGCTGTCGTTCTGTTCCTCATAAAATGTGTAGTTTTTTGCCAAATCACTGAAGATTGAAGTGGTTTGAAGTCCAAAGTAATGACAAGTATTTCAGTATCAGACTTCATTTCCATTAGAAAATGCATGCCAATGCAAAACTATTTATTCTAGCAATGTTCTAAGTTTATATGAGCAATATTTAAAATGTGTCCCTATTTTTGGGTTGTTGACCTCCCCCCATTATTTTTTATCTTTGTCCAGATTTTTTGTTCTAAGAAGTTGAGAGGTATGGTATGAAATGGTGGATAGAATTTCATATAGCTATGACAGTCAACCCTCCTGACAGCTTGCTTTTGGGGCAGTCACCACCTACACCCCACCCTAGTTATGTTTATGCCTTGAGGAGATGTTGAAGTCTGAAGTTAGGATAATAGGAAAGTTCTTTTTCATGCATGGGGTGGGATTGCAAAAGTGCAGGAGTCATAGCAGAGAAGGAATGTTCAGGAAGGTGTAGTCTGAATACTGGAAGGCAGAATGTTTTGCAGAGTAATAGTTTAAAGAGCCAAGCTCCATGTAAGAATGCAGCTATGTGTTTAAATTTAAAAGAAGCCATTTGGGTTTAATACGAGTAAGTCAATGGTGGGATGGTGCTCCAAAGGAGATGAGTTTGTGATGAAGCAGCAGATTTTACTGGTGATGATGTCGCCTCACAAGAAGAGGTTCCCAAGTTTGATTCTCAGCTGACATGCAGCAAAACAGTTAAACTTGAATGTTACAAATGTAAAAACGTGACATTCATGGATGGATTGTAAAGAAAGACAGAATGAACTAGGTATTATAAACTATAATAAAAAGAAAGAACAAGAAAGGATTGAAGATTTGGTATAAATACAGGAAACTTTAGAAAATAAGTGAGATACTGAAAAAATAATGAAGGAGATGAATTAGAGGTGGAATCAGAGATACAAGTTAGAAAATGGCAACAGGGAAAAATAATTCATTTGGTAGAAGAGTTAAGGGTAGAAAAAGAAAAATTAAAGCCATTAACATAAAGGAAACAAAGAAAGTAAATGAATAAAGCTTTTCTGATAAGAAATTAGTATAGGATGGTATCTCCTAAACTAAGAAACAGGGAATGGAATAATTAAAAATTATTGTATGACTGTTAATAGTATGAAAACAGCACTAAAATGATAGCAGTTTTAGAATAGGTTCATAGGTTCATAGATTAGTACTAAGCTGACTGCCCTTGCGAGCCATTTTAAGCCTAGCCAATTATCTCTTGTGAGACTCAAACCCTGCACCTTGTGTTTGTAAGGCAAACACCTTAACCACTAGACCACCCCCCTAATTGGAATGGTGTAACAATTGTAATGTTCACTTAATTCTGACACGTGAAGAAAGACTACAGAAACAAAAATATAGAATGGGGAAATATGGAAAACAGGGAATGAACATTGTTTGGGAATAGCTGTTCTATGTAGAAGAGTAGTGAAAATTCTGGATGTTATATTAGTTAAAATGGGAAAAACAATTCTAGATGTAAGATGGCAAGATAAAATGTATAGAATTATTACTATACATGTATATTTGACTATTAAAAAAAGGGGAGACTGTTTCAGAAAATATTGGATTATATATTTATAAACATGGACTTAATATTTTATTTATTTAACATTTGTTTACCATGAAAGTCCAACTTAGAATGAAGCCAATTTTCAGCGGAGGCTCAAGTAGAAATGCTCCAGATGTATGTCTTTGTCCATGGGAGGAAACCATAGCACCAAGAGGAAACCCACATGAACGCAGGGAGGACATGCAGACTCCGCACAGAAGGCTTTCCAGCCAAGAATCAAACCAGAGAACCTCTTGCTGTGAGGCGAGAATGCTACTGCTGCACCACTGCGCTGTCCATAATAATTACAGGAGATTTTAAGTGTAACTTAAGGGGAAATAAAAGAAAAGAGGAAACGACACAAAAAAGATGATTAAAGTAGTAAAATGTGGAAAAGTATTTATATAGAGTAAAAAAAACATGGACTTACAGGAGAGGTACTTTAAAATCTGAAATAGAATTTTTGGTATCAGAAGAAATAGGTATAATGGAAGAAGAAACTACTGCAACAGGGTTTTCAGATCATTTGGCAATATGTTTCGAAAATGTATCACAATAAAGAGTATACAAAGATAGGAAAAGGTATAAAAAGAATAAATGAAAAGGAATGAAAATGGAAAGAAAGGTATTAAGCAATTATGGAAGTATCACATTAATATGAAAGCATTTTATGTTTATCGGTTGGAATGGTGGATTGCTTTTAAAAGGAAATATAAAGATGGTTATAGATTTTGGATAAATAAAGAAAAGTAGGAATATTCTAAAATATATGAAGATGTAATGAATAAGTTAGAAAATAACAGAGACTATTATGAAAAGGAAAAAGAAATTGATAAGAAAAATTATGAAAAAAAATACAGAACTATTTGTATACACAAACCAGAAAAAAAATTGGAAGTTTCACTTCATTTAGCAAGATAGTGAATGCAGATAGTACCATAATGTGAGAGATAAAAGATGAAGGTAATAAAAAGAAAAGTCAGCAACTAATTATGGAAATTGTAAGTTATGTGGAAGAAACATTTAATGAAAAAGAGACATAAGAAATTGGAAACAAAACATTTTCTGAATAAAATAAAAACTTGGAAAATAGATCACAGTATATGAATTATAAAAAGCATTTAAACAGTTATTGAATCAGTATCAGGATTGATAGTATTGGGTTTGAAATGTATAAAAATGTAGAAAGATGGCAGAAAAACTATTTGATATGTGTATTCAATAAATGGTTAAATGAAGGATTAAAATATAAGAAAGTGCGTAGTGAAGTATTAAACTTTATATGGAAAAGTGGAGGAAAAGAAGATATAAAAAATTGGAGACCCGTAGTTTAAGTAATGACTCCTTAAAACACAAACAGTACAAATGCCACAGAATAGATTTTCAAAGTGGTTTTTACTGCTGCTTCTTTTTAGAGTGGCTAAATTGCAGTCTTTTGTGAATCCTGAACTGAACTACTTTGACTCATCTACCATCCCCCTTCACACATAACTTCAATAGCTGTCAAAGTGTTAAGAGTAATTTGATCTGTTACCTGCTGTGATTGACAGCTCACAGCAAGAGACTTGACTCATGTACCGTTTCCTTGTTTTAGCCTTTACTTTCTGTATGGGTAGCGGAAGGACCAGGGATCTGTGACATCACAGGATGGGTGGGATTTTAGGACGGTCATGGTGATGTCAGTTTGAGGAGGGAGTTGGCCAGAAAACTACCTATATTCATTGGCCTTGATGACATCTGTTAAGATATTCATATATTATGTCAAAAGACAGTTTTGCAGTAGAACAGTTTGATTGCTCTGAAGATGTAAGCATTTCTTATATTTATCTGAAGCTGTAAGCATTTCTTATATTTATCTATCTGAGCTGTACTTCTTATAGCTATCTATCTATGGAAAATATATGTATGAATAGGGTCGCCACCTTTTCAAATGCACAAAGTGGGACATTTTTGGTACAAACGTCAGATTTTGCAGGCCAAAACATACCCACAGCTAGTACAAAGTACAGAACTTCACTTTTTTTGCATAACTAAAGCTTATTCTTGTAGTGTTTTAGTTGCTTATTCTGTTTCTTATAATATTAAGGTGTTTCAGATACAGAATAACTGTTTTATGCAACTATTACATAAAATGTAGGAAATAATTTTGTCCTAAAATCTCGGGACATTTGCCATTTTTAGAATTTTTTTGCAGGACACAACTGCCCAAAGAGGGACTTGTCCCTCGCAAAGTGGGACAGGTGGTAACCCTATGTATGAAAGATCAATACAGAGATATAGACACAGTACCCTTTTTCCACATTCCATGCAGATGAGGTTATTACATGTGTATATGAGTGCGTGTGTAAGGAAGATACCTAAAGGAAGCAGCAGCATGGAGAAGGAAAGAAAAGTTAGAGTTTGGAGGTGGAAAATAAGAAGTTGGAGAAACATTTGTTCGATATGGAGTATCAGAATGCAGATAAAGATTCCTGTTTTGTGGATGATACAAATGAGAAGAGTTTAGCTGTCTCAGTGAAGAATGAATTAAGAGAATCTGTTGGACTGGTGAAGATAACGGAATCAGGAGAGATTACAGATGATGTTCTGGGACAATAATCAAGCAGGATTACTCAGTCGACAATTCTGCTGTTTCATGGAGTGAGAAGTCAAACCCCCTGTCCCACTTTCTGAATCTCACCCCAGTAGTCAACTAACCAGACTGCGCCCCCCTTTTGCAGATTCCTGGATCCGCCACTGTGAAGGGTGGCAGACTCAGGACTGCAGCACCTATATTCTAGTTATACTAGATATCTTTGTCATATGAACTCTTCCCTATAGCCATTTGACTGTCCAGCAGACAAAGAATGGGTTTTTGTTGAGTTGTGGTTATTCATAGGAGGTTACTAGGCTAATGGCCCTTTGGGCCTTACAAGCCTAGCCAAGAGTTTATCTCCAAAAAGAAACCACAGTCAGCACCTGTCGTCTCTGTCAGTGATGGGCACAGGTGGAACCCCTGGGACAATTTTGGGGTTTCCCATCCACTCATCAAGGTTGCGCTTGAATAGGGTCAGTGAGGTGCTCTGTTTGATATGTATGGGAAGTCTATTCCAGAGAAGGAGCAATGTCTGGGAGACAAACATTTCTCTCCATCAGGTTTTGTTGATGTCGCATATTTGGGGGTGTAGGGGGGCTTATCTCCCTGCAAAAAACAAGTTTGAAGAACAGAGATGTTTGATATGTCATTTTTGAGATCCTGAGTTGCAAGTCTTGAGGTAGTTGTAATGTGGACCTCTCTAAACTCTAGGTTGGGATCAGATACGGTCTACCTTGAGGTGATGTGACCATAGATAAATAATGGACCCTTCTCTGCACTTGCCTTTTTTACTTCTGTGTCTTATTGTAACCAGAGGGATGGTTAGGTAAGATAACATGAATTAGTTCTTTTTGGATCAGCCAGATAAGTTTGACATGTTTGCTTGTGTTATTGTATTTCTGATTATACTAAGTACTTCCCTGAGTGAAACGAGGGTTATTACTTGTTGACTACTACCTGCATGGAGGTACCATATATTTTGGGCTTTTTTTTGGATTTGTCAGTCATGTGTGGAATTTAGGTGGGAGGAAGGGCTCATTAATATTGAAGTGTTATACTGTGTTACTGAACTACTCCGGTCTGTATTACAGAACAGCTGCAAGTTAATCTAATGAATGCCTACTCAACAGGTTATATACAGCAACTACCACCTACGTCTGAGCATGCATAACTTTGCAGTAATGAAATGCAGCTGATTATCACATTAACAATGAGTGCATTTACAATATAGCACTGAGGCATTATCATTTTCAGGTAAACCCCCCAGCACCTGTCAATGTTATTCACATAAGTAGAGGTCAATATCACATTGATGAATGCACAAGCCAGTTTTGTGTTGTGGCCTACATGGAGTAATTTCAAGCCATCCCCCCAGCAGTTTCTTTCTGTCATTTTTACAATTTGTTTGATACACAATAAAGTCCTGACTGTGGATATATATGCTTCATATCTTTGTGAACTAATGCAATTGAATATTTTATCCTGTGGATCGGAGTGAAGATTTGGATGGGCTAACCGGTGATGCATACGTTACACACACACACACACACACACACACACACACACACACACACACACACACACACACACACATTTTTTCTGTGCCGGTTCATCCACCTTCTGTCACTGACATGAAAAAATATACTTGTTTTCCCGCCTTTCTAAGCTAGCATAGTCCAGTTTTCTGGTTAGTGCTGAATTCAGGGCTGTTTTACACGTTTCTGTGTTTGCCCATACCTTACTTGGATAGAAGGAAGTTTCTCTGTTCTCTATGAGAGTGGGAGCTTTGAGCTGCCTGTCTGTCCCTGGAGGAGTGGTTTCAGCCCAGAAATTAGTAGTTTATTGGCCACTTTGGGCTAATTTCTATCTCTTTCATTACCCTGCTATAAAACCTGCATTTGCATGGTTTTGCGTGCCGGGCAGTGCCGGTTAGCTAGGGTATAACTATTCCCGGCTCCACAAAGTTTACTCTTCAGTTTTTCCCTGGGAACTGGACAAACTTTCAACTTAAGCACTCAAACCATTCACTTCTCATCCCGGCACTTGCTCAAAACTCATAGCAAACACTAATAAATCTTAGCACTAGACCCCCCTACACTGTAGAGAAGGACAAGGCTGTCTATTTGACCTTACCAGCCAATCAGTAAAACAGTTCACTGTACCTATCCAGGCATGTCCAAAGGGCAGTTTCAGGTGTACTCTCTGGTCCAACTGGTGAATCTGGGCATTTTGAGGCAATGTTACAATTGCCTCATGTACACAGACAACCCTCTTCTCCTTCCACCAAACACTAATACATGCGAGAGATGCAATTATACAGCCAAACTGGAGGCTAAGCTCTCTCAACCCGAGACTGGACCAGGCAGTCAAGAGAAGGGAATTACTTGCATCCCACCACCAATCTCAGCACCATCAAAAAACACACATAAATACACAAAAACATACTCGGAGGCTCTAAATAAAAATCTGCAAAAGCAACAGAGACCTCCAAAGCAGACATCCAAGCAACCTCCACCCCCCCCCCCAACACAAACCATGAAACACATACTTCACAAAACCAGTGTGCCACACAATCACAGCATTTAAGGCAAAATAACATACCCAGCACACTAGTAATAGGTGACTCTATAGTCAAGCACACTGATATCCCACTCACTAGGCTGAACAAGGAGAAGGTTACAGTTAGCTGCCTTTCAGGTGCCAAGATCTGTCACATAACACAAGCATTCAGGTCACTCCAGAACAAGTACAAATATGACTCTGTCATTGTCCATGTTGGTGTGAATGACCTGAACTGTACCTCCCTGGACTACATGAAAAGAGACATGGAGGAGCTCTCTGATCATGTAGCCCAGGCCGGTATGACCATGACCATGAGTAGCATCCTGCCCTCAACAAGAATGATACCACGGTATAGAGAAAAAAATACCAATTTCAACAATTGGCTAACCTTCTGGTGTCATTCAAAGGGGATCCAGTGTCTGTCAGCCTGGGATGACATGCTTGACAAGCCACGCTGCTTCGCTAGAGACGGCTTGCACCTGTCACTCTTAGGCTTTCAAATACTGGCCAAGGCTCTTGCCACCCCCATAGTGCCTTTTTTAGGCAAGGCTCAAAAGACAAACCCACCACCGTAAATAGCACAAGTAAAAAAAAAACCTGAGGGTAATGCTACTCAATGCCAGAAGTCTAAACCTCAAAATGCACGCCCTCGAGGCACTCCTCAGTATGGAGAAAATCAATATATGTGCAGTAACAGAAACCTGGTTTAAGGCTCCAGAGAGCAACCCAGCACTACCAGGCTACAACTCATACCATACATTTCGACCACAAAACCCAGACTGAAATACAAAAGGCGGGGGCGTATCCATATTCATCAAGGATATCCACACCTCCAGGTTAGTGGCACAGCACGATGCTTCAGAGATCATCCACGTGCAACTAACAACAGGCAAAACTGCTATTCAAATTATAGCTTGCTACAGATCACCCACCATGTCCCAGGACCCCCACTCCGCATTCCTGGAAACACTGGGAAACATAAACACCTTGATACTGGGTGATTTCAATTACCCAAACATTAACTGGGAGAATTACTCAAGGAAAAACTCCCTTGCCCAACATTTCCTAGAATTTATAAACTCAAATGCCCTGGATCAACTGGTCAACACCCCCACCAGAGGTGACAACATATTGGACCTGGTCATCACCAACATGGGCAACCGGTATTCCACACCGGAGGTCAACCCTTCCCTGGTTAGATCTGACCGTAAACTAATCACTCTGGATATCCACATTCCACCACCATCACCCCCAGTCAAAAAAACCACCATGAAAAACTTTTCAAAAGCAAACTTCACGTTACTTAAGACCGAGGTGGGAAGTTTCAAAGCCCCCATGCTAAAGGATAACGCTGTCCAAGCTGCAAAATCCTTTACTAATGCACTCTACGGGCACCTACAAGAATGCATGGATCATGCTATCCCAAACAAAACCAAGACTCACTCCACCAAGAAAAGGAAACCATTCTGGTGTATCCCTGCCATAAACAAGCTACACAATAGAAGGAGGAAACTAGTACAGAAAAGAGTAAAATCCCAAGAAGGGAAGACATCCCTGATCAGTATCAGCAAGAAACTACGTTCCCTCATAAAATCATCCAAGGGGAGCTTCAAAATTAAAATTGCCAAGGACCCCAAAGATAACCACAAGGCATTCTTTAGCTATGTCAAGAATCTAAGTGGCAATTCTCAGATCTGTTGGAAGTTAGTGCAGAATGGCACAAAATACACTGAACCGACTGATATAGCCAACATCCTGGCAGACAGATTCAGTACAAACTTCACCCCCCTCTCACCCCCGAAAGGGCCCATAACTATACCAGAAGAATGTAGTGCCCATGAAATCACAGACACTCAGGTTAAAACAGCCCTCTCCAAAGCCAAAAACACAGCACCAATGGGACCGAACGGTGTTCCAGGCTGCATCCTACACGAGCTCAAAAATGAATTAACCCCTCACTGAAACACACCACTTAAACTCAGCCTCTCCACAGGCTACATGCCCACAGAGTGATGCACAGCAATGGTTATTCTGCTCCACAAAGGTGGAACCACAGCGGACAGTGCATCATCATGGATCTCATTAACAGAGACATTGGAAACCTCCAAACACTGGATCCTACCCAGTACAGCTTTGTTAAGGGCAGCTCATGCCTTCAAAACCTGGTGGACTTCTTTGAGACCGTTACCAAGGCTCTAGATGAGAGAAAGGTGGTCCACACAGCCTACCTACACCTTGCAAAGGCCTTCAACACCATTCCCCACTCAGGTATTATAGACAAGCTCACCAGCCTGAACATAAACCCCTACACTACGAGATGGGTTGCCAACTGGCTCACGGACAGAACCCACATGGTAAGAGTTGTGGGAGCTAGGTCTGACTCTAAACCAGTTACAAGTGGCATTCCCCAGGGCTCAGTCCTACTACCACTCCTGTTCGGCATATACTTCTCAGAGGTACAGACAAGCACAGGAGGACTATGGCTGACCAAGTTTGCAGATGACTGCAAACTAGGGGGTATAACTGACTCTCCGGCTGACAAAGACATTTTCAAAAAGGGTCTCACTGAGGCAGATACCTGGTGTCAAAACCATGGCCTCAAGCTAAATTCCAAAAAGTGCATAGTCATCCCCTTTGGAAAAAACAAAGTGTCCACAAACTACCACATAGGTGGTAGCCCGCTAAATACGGAGGACGTAATAATGGATCTGGAGACCCAAGTAGATAGTAACCTCTCCTTTGATAATCACATTGCCAAGGCGGTTAGAAAATCCTTCTATGTGGCCCACCTAATCACAAAAGGGTTTGCATCCAGATCAAAAGAGGTCATTGGGCCCCTCTACACATCAGTCATCAGACCCATCATAGAGTACAATGCCCCATTTGGGATGTACCTTACAAGACACCTGCAACAACTGCAAAGACCACAGAAGTACCTCACCAAGAGGATCACTGGCCTCAAGCACATGCCCTATGCAGCTCGACTGAAGAAACTCCAGCTGTACTCAGTTGCATACCGCCTACTCAGAGGTGATCTCTGCCTGACATACAAGGCCATGTCCAACCCAGAATTGATGGACATGCTCCACCTAAAGAAAACCATATCCCCCTTGAGCCACATGCTCCAGGAATCTAAGCCTCACCGCAACAATAAATAGGACATGCTGGAGGGATATATTCCTGTCCCAGAGACTTCCCATGCTCTGAAACAAGATTCCAATCTACATTAGGCAGAGCTCCTCGCTAACCCTCTTCAAGAGAAACCTTGACGAGTGGATGGGAAACAGAAAGTTTACCCAAGGGATCACTTCAATGGCTCTGCTGGACAGAGGCACAGGGAATTAATCTAAGGGGGTGGCGAAAGCCAACACATTCTGGCTAGGCTTATAAATGCCATCGGGCAGATAGCCTAGTACCTACCTATGAACCTATGGCTTCACGAGCAGGAGAACGACAAGTGAGATTGTGGGTATGTGGCCATTCCTAAATTCACTGGGCTGCCAGCCATGCCTCTGTAAGTGAAACTCACTACAACCTGAGCTTCCCCACATCTAATGCGAAGGTATACTGGATTGCAAGAGGAGGTATGCATTGGAGCGGAGTACTGCAGTTGTTGGAATACAATTTTTCCATCTACCCTGAGCCCGACATTCTAGTGCTGCACATTGGAGGGAATGATGTCATCAGTCACTCACTCAGAAGGCTATGATTTCAAATCAGACGAATTTTTGAACATCTGCAGTCATGGTGTCCATGTTGTCATTTTGTGTGGTCTGACATAATTCATCTCCAGATATGGAAAACAGCAAACAGTCAACAAGAAGCACACAAGGCCAGACATTTACAGAATGAGTTCATGCATGGCTTAATGCAGAGGGTCGGTGGATACACAATCTGCCATGATAGCATCACCGCAGAAGATGTTCACTTTTTCATAAGGGATGGCATTCTCCTAACTGAGAAGGGCATTGCATTGTTCTTGACTGACCTCCACAATGGCATGTGGAGAGCTATGCACGATAAATTGGTAACATGCAGCTTGTGAGAAGAATGGAAAACACCCATGACCAAGTAGGACTAGTATGGTAAGTAAAACTGTATTGTTGTATTTATGAACACCATTGTCACTACTTACAACACAGGAAAAGATGTGCTAGGAAACTTGCACACATACTCAGTAACACTTTCAGATTGTAAAACAACTATCTGTCTGCTGTGCACAGGTACAAATAAGCATTTGCTTATGAATTGTGTTGTGTAAAATATATTTTTCTGAGTTTGGCAAATAACTGTGGTAAGAAGCTGGTGAAGATGTTGAGAAAGAACAACTGTTTTAGGAGACTGCTACCACGTACAATTGAATATGTCAGTAACCATCCTGCAATGCTTTTTTCTTCTGCTTTTATCAGACATGTGTAAAGTTTAGATGACAGGAAGGGCTTAGTTATACAGAACTTGATCCCTTCGGTCCATTGCTGAATGCCCACGTAAAGAGAAAAGGCATAGGTAAGGCAGACTGCTGACATTGAAGGAGGTCCTGAGACTATAGTGGTATCAGCTGCCTGAGTGTGTAGCCAGCACAGGTACTGGATAGATCAGATGGCCTTGCATGCCACTGAAGTCCCATGCCTGTCCTGGGTTTATTAGTGGAGTGGTGGTCCTTACCTTGTTTTTTCTTTTTAAATATACCCATTCAGCAGTATGTTGGCTACACCAATAATATGTATATTTACAATGATATGTGTCTACAGGATAAAATACCTGGGTCTAAATGCTGTGCACATGTACAGATATCAGTTCGTTTAGGACTCAGGTTATAGAAATTATTTATTCTTTTCATATTTTGGTAAATAACTTTACTAGGTAGCATGTAATTTTGCCAAGTCATACCTCATTTTGAAGACAGTGTTAGTCCTTACAACATGATAAAAGAACTGTCTGTATGCTGTACTCATGTACAGATATCAGTTTTTTAGGAGTTAGGTTATGAAAATTATGATATTTTTTCATATTTTAGTGAATGACCTAGCTAAGGAAAGATGTCAACATGTTACGTAATACCTCATTTTCAAGACAGTATTAGTCCTTACAACATGGTAAAAGAAATGTGGTCTTGTGCTGTACACACATACATATATCACAGTTTGTTTAGGGCTTACGTTATGGAATTTATGATTTTTTACATATTTTTAGTAAATAACTGTGCAAGGGCGCATGTCACTGTGCTAAGTAATACCTAATTTTTGTAGACAGTATTAATAGTTCCAACATGGTACAAGAACTGTGTCTGTATGTACACATGTACAGCTACCAAAGCTTGTTTAGGACTTCGGTTATGGAAATAATGATTTTTTTTTCATATTTTGGTAAATAACTTTGCAAGGGAGCATGTCAGTGTGCCAAGTAATACCTCATTTTGAAGACAGTACTGATAGTTCCAACATGGTAAAAGAACTCTCCCTGTATGTTGTACACATGTACAGATACCAAAGTTTGTTTTGGACTTTGGTTATGGAAATTATATTTTTTTCATATTTTGGTAAATAACTTTGCAAGGGAGCATGTCAGTTTGCCAAGTTATACCTCATTTTGAAGACAGTGTTACTCCTTACAACATGGTAAAATACCTGTGTCTGTGCACTGTACACATGCACAGATATCACAGTTTGTTTAGTCTTGTAGGATTATGAAAATGATACATTTCCAATACTTCTCATTATTATGCCCATATCTTTGTAAGGGAGCATGGTGATCACACAAATGATGCATCATTTTGAAGCTGACATTGGGATGCACAACGTCTGCACTGATATGTAGGCTCTGTCTGTTACAGGTGATGAGATATTATGCTTTATTTATCAATTATGAGAACTATTATATTAATCATATTTCTGTGAATATCTCCATAAAGGAGCATCACATAGTAATGGTTAAGGTATCATTTTAAAGCTGACATCCATACTAATAAATTAAATACAAATTGTATGGGTCTACATGGTACATTGACCAAGATATTGTGCTTTGCTTTTCCAAAAAGGTAAAACATATGCACAATATCAACATTCCCTGCCAAATATTTAAAAATGAGTTTGATATGCACTATCAACATTTACACTGTTGGAAAGGTCAGTGTCTGCTGAACAACTTTTGTGTTTACATTTTTAGTCTAGCTCTTATAGTTAAAGAGTTATGAACATTTGTTTTCTGTATGGTATTACAAATGGATTTTCTGAAAATGAGCTCGGGCTGCACTGTTGTTCCTATGGTGGAATTATGCAGGCAGCTTTTTCTGAGCTGCTCCAGACTGAATGAGTTAAGTTAATTGAAAAGAAGATAAGATTAGCAACAGAAAATTCACCCAGTTCTTGTTGCTGTAAGTCCTGCTGCGGGTCTCCGGTCCTCAGCTTCTCCACCTGTTGGACTGCTGACCTCGAGTCAGCTTCCTGCCCCTTTTGAATTGTCCCTCTCCTTCTTTCAGTTCTTTGATGTATTCTGTACTACCTGCTCCACTTTCTCTGGTAATGTAATGTGATAGTAATTAGAGTCTTCTCCTGCTGAAAATCCTGATTCTGCAGGGTTGTACCATTTGTATTAATGTTGTAAATCACATTAATTTTTTGTAAAAATACTCATTCATTAATCTCATATAGTCAACCCCAATTCTCAAATTATGCTCCTGCCACTTTTTGAGTAACTCAGGGTATGTATTATGGTATGAGGGCATTTTTAAAACCCTCAGACTGCATGGAACAACATCACACTATAAATATGTTAAAAAAAACTAAAGCGTTGCCACCGTAATCTTTTAAATGACTGTACATTACATTCCAAGTCAGCAGCAGCCTCATCCACATCAGGTGTCAAGACTTCTCTTGGTTCCCCCAAACAGGACAGCAGCAGATTATGTTGAATTAGCAGCATCTGGTTCACAGAACTACCACTAGTATTCACCACAGACTGTGGCATGTTCAAAGATAACTGCCTCAACGCCCGTGGCTGTTCCAAGGCAAAGCAACCAAAAATCTAAAGAAACAAGAACAGCACGTAGGTAAACTAGGCAGGATACAAAATGCACAACAGTAGTTAAAAAAAATCCAAAACCTGGAAATGTTGTGGTAAAATGCAGTGTTTATTCCAAACAGGAAAATAAATCACAAAGCTTTCGGGATCAACCCTTCATCAGTGTATAAAAAAAGGATCTAAAATGCCTTCATTTAAATAGTAAATTCAAACCATAAGACTAATCACATGACACAGTTGTATTAAGCACCAGTTTAAAGATATGTATACAGGTAAAATGTTACTGAAAATCAGTATAGCCATAAAATAAGTAAAACATTTAACCAAGATCCATCCACACAAGATGTTATTTCAAAATTAACTGTCTTTTTAAAATAGGTTTACCTCTACCTCATTGTTAAGATCCCCCCTTTTTTTCGTTATGTCTGATGTCAATCACTCTAAAGTTAAATGTATGTCTACTTCCTTTCTCCCTCATACTTTAGGTAAGCATATGAGGGAGAAAGGAAATACATATACATTTTACTTTAGAGTGATTGATATCAGACAGAAAAAAGGGGGATCTTAACAATGAGTTAGAAGTATGTGAATACTCATGGATGACACTTAAAAGTTAATTGTTTTTCAGGTTTAAATACAGCAGTATGTATTAAACCTATTTTAAAAAGAAGTCAGTTAATTTTGAAATAACATATTGTGTGGACAGGTCTTAGTTAAATGTTTTACTTATTTTATGGCTATACTGATTTTCAGTAATATTCTATCTCTATACATGTCTTTAAACTGAAGTGCGTAATACAACTGTGTCATGTGATTAGTCTTATGGTTTGAATTTACTATTTAAATGAAGGCATTTAATCTCTTTTTTTATACACTGAAGAAGGGTTGATCCCGAAAGCTTTGTGATTTTACCTCAACATTTCTAGGTTTTGGATTTTTTTACTACTATCAATCCATATGTTACAAGATGGATAGCAAACTGGTTCACTGATGGAACCCACCTAATCAAAATAGGGGAAGCAACTTCAAGCTGTAGACCTGTAACAAGCAGTGTACCCCAGGGATTGGTCTTGGGGCCTGTGTTGTTTAGGATATACTTTTCTGAGGTGCAGGCCAAAGCCAGTGGGCTATGGCTGACCAAGTTTGCATATGACTGTAAGCTGGGAGCTGTCATCAATTCCCCTAGTGATGTGGACATCCTCCAAGAGGGTCTTATCCAAACAAATGACTGGTGCCAGAAACATAACCTCAAACTGAAGGCCAAAAAATGCATCATCATTCCCCTTGGGGAAAGTGATGTCACCACAAATTATCACATTAATAACAAGATCCTAAGCAACTTGGTTGATAGCAAACTGACTTCTGACCACCATATTTCCTCTGTTGTATGGTAAGCTTTCTACATAGCCCACCTCATTAGTAAGGTTATCTCATCCAGGGACAAGGAGATCATAACACCCCTGTATTCTTCCCTTATAAGACCCATTACTGAGTACAATGCCCCTTTCACATGTACCTTACAAAGCACATGCACCAGCTGGAGAGACCACAAAGGTTCCTCACAGCAGAATATAGGGCCTCAAACATCTACCCTACACAGACGGGCAAAAAGACCTGTCCCTCTACTCAGTATCATACAGACTCCTCAGAAGTGATCTCTGTCTGGCATACAAAGCAATCCCAGACCCCACCTTGATGGGACTGTTGCATGCCTGCAAGTCAAGCTCCACTTGAGCAACCTGCATGTGTGACCTCAACCTGGTCTGTGACACATCAATAGGACTTGCTGGCAGGACAGATTTGTGTCCCAGAGACTCTACCTTCTGTGGAATAGACCCCCTCTCACGTCAAGCAGAGTACCACATTAACCCTTTTTAAGCACAATCTGGATAACTGGATAAGGAACAGAAAATAAACCCCTGGAATTCTACCTGTGTCCCTGCTGGACAGGGGCATCGGGTGCTGACTTGTCGGAAGACAGGCTAAATTCTTGGCTAGGCTTGTAAGGGCCTCAGTGCCAATAGCCTAGTAACTTCCCATGATCCTATGATCCCAAGATCCCAGGGAGGAGGAACAGGCTTCCTGGGAAGTCTAATATTAAGGATGCCTTTAAGAAACTGTTTCACCTCAAATCTAGCAGCAAAAGGAGGAGAAAAGGCAGACAAGCAGAGACAGCTGATAGGTGGGCCTTAATAGAAGAACAGGCCAAACCAGCACTGAGCAACTCACACAAATAAGACACAAACAAAGGAGCATCCACAGTAAGTGGGTCCAAGTTATGAGAGAGACACCAAAAAGAAAACCTCTTCCATTTGGATAAGTAGGATTTCCTAGTCATAATTTTTCTGGCCTCCTGCAGGACTTGCAGTACGTCCTCAGAAAAAAGGTATCTATGAGGAATCAAAATCCTATCACCCACAGTGTCAGTTGAAGCATGGACAGGTGGGACGGATAAGACATCCCTTGTCTTGTGTGATTAGATCCACCCTGTGAGGTAACTTGTGATGACTGCCCCTGGCCAGATGCAGAAGAAGAGGGAACCAGTGCTGTTGCGACCAAAAGGGAGTCACCAACATTTTGGGAGCATCTTGTTGAATTTTAAACAGGACTTTTGGAATGAGAGGAAGGGGAGGGAATGCATAGAGAAACACCCACTTCCAAGAGAATGAGAGGGTGTCCTCCTTCCATACCAGAGGACATGGGACTCTTGTGCAAAATAGAGGAAGTTGTCTGTTCAGAGGGGACGCAAAAAGATCCACTTGAGGAGTACCCCACTGGTGGATAATGTCCAGAAACACATGCCTTTGAAGCATCCATTCATGGGATGGAGTTAACGACCTGCTCAGAGTGTCTGCCACAATGTTCTGACTGGAAGGGATATAAACTGCATGAACAGTCACTTGACACCAAGATCCCATACAAGAAGGGACAACCGGCAAATACGATAAGATCTCGTTCCTCCCTGTTTGTGGATATACCACATCACTGTGGTATTGTTGTGAAAACCCTGAGAGGCCCTGGAGAAAAGAGAGACTGAAAGGCATGAAGAGCTATCATCTCTTTGACACTGATGTGCTCCATCAGCTGACAAGGCAACCACACCTCCTGTACCTTTAGGGAGCCAAAAGTCACCACCCCATCCCATGTCTGAGGTGTCTGTGAACAATTCCTGAAGGGAAAAAAGGGGATGAAAAGGGTTCCCTGGATTCAGAGACAACTAATGAATCCACCAGACAACTTCCTGTCTGAGGGAAGGAAGAAGAGGAACTACAAATTTTAGAGGATGAGCATGTTGAAGCCACACTGACTTCAGAAACCACCGAAACTTTCTCATATGTTTGGCCAGAGGGAGCATCGGAGTGGTGGATGATATGAAACCCAAAGCTCTCAGAAACTCCTTGGTGGTAATGAAAGTCAGAGGAAGAAGAGTGTGAAAGAAAGAAATGAAAGTTAAGGCCTTTGGAAGGGGCAGTGATGCAAACATTTGCACTGTCTGAATCCTGCAACCCAGAAAAGCATAATCTTGAGAAGGAGTCAAAGAAGACATTTTGAAATTTATAGTGAACCCCAGGCTTTGAAGAAGGGATATGGCAAAATGAAGATTCTGCAAAAGGGTCTCTGGAGAGGACACCTGAATCAAAAGGTTGTCCAAGTAAGGAAATATTTGGATTCCCTGAAGTCTGCAAAAGGCAATCACAAGAGTAAGGCATTTAGTGAACAACCGTAGGGTAGTAAAAAGGCCAAAGGGCAAAGGAGAGAACTGAAAATACTAGAAAGGGTTTCCTCCGTGTGTTTCAGTTTCCTCCCATGTTACAAAGACATATGTCTGGAGCATTTCTTCCAGGGCCTTTGCTGAAAATTGACTCATTCCAAGTCGGACTTTCCCGGTAAACAAATAATTAATTAATAAAAATTAAAAAATAAGCAATAGAGAAATGCAAAAATTTCCTGAAAAGAGGACAGATAGGAATATGGAGATAAGCATCC
The DNA here is from genome assembly GCF_019279795.1 of Protopterus annectens. Classification (NCBI taxonomy): domain Eukaryota; kingdom Metazoa; phylum Chordata; order Ceratodontiformes; family Protopteridae; genus Protopterus; species Protopterus annectens. The sequence goes on along the minus strand of NC_056743.1, from coordinate 311,216,058 downwards.
TTGAGATCCAGAGACACCATACAGGCAATAGAAGAAACAGAATCTGAAGGGATAGCATCTGAAAGGAAGGTACCTTTACAAAAGCGTTTAGATGAGGGAGGTCTAGAATAGGTCTCCAAGTGCCCTCTTTTCTGGGTACTAGAAACAGTCAGACGTAGAACCCCTTCCCTTTTGAGACACAGGCACCTCCTGAATACCCTGAGGCAAGAGATCTTAAAGAACCTCTGTTAAAAAGGGAAGATGTTCCCAAGGAGGGTGAAGAATGTCCATAAACAGAGGACGGGATTTCCACACCATTGAGTACCCTTGACGAATGATTGACAGGACCCAAAAATCCTGAGTGATCTGAAGCCAGACCAGAAGAGAAAGGTGAAGATAAAGATGAATGTGGCTGGGAAGGAACAGATAAGTCACACAGTGCCTGGTTTGTCCAGAAAGGAAGGCTTCTGAGTCCCCAAAAATTGACTAGCCTTAGTAGGAGGAGTCCGTTTACCACTCTTCTTACCTTTGGTAGAAGGGTGGGATTGCCTATGAACAAAGTCAGGCTTAGCAGGGTAGTTTCTCTGAAATTTAGGCACAGAAGAAACAAACACATTTAAATTCCCATAAAGCCTCACCCTAATCCTGAATGGACTCAAACAAACCAGCAGCAGTTTCTCCAAACAAAAGTTTAGAATCCAGAGCAGCATCCATCAACTTAGCTTTAATATCATTAGGTAGATGTAATGGTTGAAGCCAAAGGCAAGAATACCTCCTCATAACTGAACCAAAAACAGCAGCCCTAGAAGAGGCATCTGCTGCATCATAACTATATTTAACAGAATGACGAACGACTTGAGTGGAAGTCCCTAGTAAGGAAAGAACAGAAGTTTTACCACTCAAATTTGGAAAATGAGAAATAAGTTGACAGGCTTGAATAAGAAGAGCCAGCACATACCTAGACATAGTGGTCTGATAATTAATAGCCCTAAAAGCTAGGGTAGCAGAAGTGTAAACCTTTTTGCCAAGCCTGGCCATAGTTCTGCTGCCCTTGTCAGAAGGCAATAACCTGGGTGAAGGAAGCAACTGACACAGCTTATCAGAGGATATGGACACCACCAAAGGGTGAGCAGAAGGACATGGGAGCGGGTGTGGGGATCAGGTGCCTGAGTGAGTGGAGTGGAGTGGAGTGGAGTGGAGTGGAGAAAGCATCCAGTAAAGCAGCCAAGACAGGAGGAATAGCTGCAAGTTTAGGAGAGTCCAGCTGCAATAACTCATAGTACCTCTTATGGATATCAGAGATCGGAGTACAATCTCAATTAAGAAAAACATCATCCTAGAGAGTGTCCCCCCAAAGGAAATTTCCTCCCAAGGAACATCAGGACTAAAAGATTCCTCCTGCTCCAACCCATAATCCAAAGGAGAAGGAATCTGAGTAGAACAAGTCAGGGATTCGTCACCAGAATCTGACTCATCTTCAGCAGAATCCTGGGCTCTAGGCCCTTTTAAGAGGAGCAGAGGACCAAGGAGGAGCAGGAACTGAAACCCTGTGAGGAGGTTTTAATGACATTAAGACAGAAAATACCCCTGAGTAAAATTTGCTACTCACTTTGTGGATCCCTAGAAGGAGGAGAAACCATTTAAGCTTTTGTTTGTTTTTTTTTAAGGGAATGTCCTGAGAAGGCCCAGATCCTGGACAACAGTCGAGAACCATAGCAGGACCTTCTTCCACAACTAAAAACTGATGAACTCCCTGGGCCCCTTAAAAAAAAAAATCAACAGTGGTTCCCTCAAAAAATCCAAGACAGACACCTGCAAAGCCTCTTTGGATATGCTGTCAGCCGGATCCTCACCGGCCTCCAACATGGTCATGGCAGAGAAATCCAACAACACAGCTGGGCCAGCCTCCGGGTTCGTTACAACCTCAGGAGAAACACCTAGCAAAGTCTGGCAGTGGAAGATTACAGTCATACTTTTTCACCTTCTTCTTACCTAATGGCTGACCCTCAGGGTGGGAGATTCCTTTCATAGTATCCTTAGCGAGTAGCCTAAGACACTGGTTTATAAAGATACAAGGAAAGGGAAGAAAGTCTACTGTGAAGGGTTTTGGGAACAAACCTGACAAAGAGAACAAGACATATGATAATGAGAAGCATCTAAGCAAAAAAGACACTTTCTGTGGTGGTCTCTATGGGGAATCTGTCTCCAGCACTGGCATTTACCCTTCCTGGATGACATTAACCTCAAGCAATCCCCAATGGAGCACTTATCTTGCAAAAACAGCAAACAGGCATTGGAAATCCCTGGAAAATGAAAATGCATTCAACTGGCAGAAAATGGACACAGGTAAACAGAGCAAAGGTGTAAAAGATATGTTCAGACTGGTGGTAAAGAAGTTCTGTTTTTGGAAAACCTGAACATCACCTTTATGCCCAATGTTACATAGAGAGAGTATGGTGACATTCGGCATACCTTTTAAATTCAGAAGTCTTTGAAAGACTGTACGGATGTTGGGCTTCTATGGCAGGGAATCCCATATAATTAAAAATACTGCAGCAATGAATGTAAGACATTTGTTTGTACTCAAGATTTGGAAAAACTAGTCTGGAAAGCAAATTAGTTGTTCCAATGTTTAAGGGAGAGAATCACAGGATTGTTATAAGCATATTATCCTTACCAGTGCAATTTGTAAAATCTTTGAAAAGATTATAGTAAGACCAAAGCCAGTCGACTTTCTTGAAAATTTTGACCTTTACCAACACTTATTTATAGCTGGTCATTCATGTGTAATCATTCTGTTTTGTAGTAGATGCTTTGGATATGGGTCGTTCTGTGGATGCTTTTTCTTAGCTCGGGATAGAGCGTTTGACAGCATAACCACATTTTGTTACTATTACTAATCAAATGAGAGCAAGTAAGCTAAATCAATTTATGTTCAACTTAGTAATACAGTGGTTGTAGAATTACTCCTTTTCCGAAAAGCTCAGAAATATTTTATATTATTCTAAGCACATTTCTCAAAGTGTGCCACAAGGCTCAGTCAAGTAGCCCTATTTATTTATTTTTACTATGCAGTCTCAAGTTTCACACACTGCAGTTAATTTGCAAATGAAACAACAGTCACCCTATCGATACTGAATACAGAAAAAGAAGATGCTCCAGTGTAGTCTAGATAAGTTAGCATTGCGGGCACAAGGCGTGCTTTTAATATTAGCAAATACTACACTTTAAGTGTTCTTTTAAGGACTAGTGCCTTAGATGGTAAAATATTTCAATCAGTGAAAAAGTACAAAGATCTAGGTATTATAGTAATTAGTGATTTGTCCTTTGGTGTTTAAATACAACATATACATTAAGACAATTGGTCTGATCTATCATGAGACCCTGAGCTGTTAATACCTCTGCATATTGTTTTGTACATGTGTGTTATTGAACAACAGGTCCATGTTTTATCTGTATTCTATATCAGTAAAAAAAAGTTGAAAGGACTGGCAATGCATTTGCTGTGATGTTAGCTTCATTACAATCACTAAAAGGCTTAAGAAACTGAATTTGTATTCTTTGAGTTATAGACTTGTGATATGGGGTCTTATGCAAGCACTTTGAACAATATACAGTGATAAAATAGCACGTTGAATTAATTTAAATCTAATGTCTCATATCCTTAATACTAAACGTTAAGGCTCAATGATATAATTGTTATAGCACACAAAGCCTTGAATAGGTCACACACAGAAGTGAGAAAAGTGTCTACTGTAACACAATTTAAAATTAGGTTAGATACGTATATGGAAACATCCAGGTTTGAACCACTGGACGCAGATCACAAAACTGCTAGATGTTCTTTAAAGAGATCTAGGTTTGTGAAATCTGGCACTGTACAATGTGAAGTATGTGAACAGCTTTCCTTTTAAGTTGAGTTCACTTGTTCCAGAAGTAATGAACTGCAAGTGAAAACTGAAAGATAAACACAGCTTCCTTAAAAAGATATATACATTAGATAAAAGGGGGAACCTCTTTTGATAGCAAACCCATGAGAATAACTAGTAATAACCCAGGAGAAATGCACTAACTCAGTCAACAATGTATGGTGCTGAAAAGAGATTAATGGGATAAACTGCAGAAAAATGTAAATGTGTAACTTCACTGAACTGAAAAATGTCACATTCACAAAACATATCATACTGAAGTAAATTCAACTTAAAACTTTCTTATTAAACAAGGAAAAATGAAAGTCATTGATATTTTTCTCATTTAGGCACAAAATATGCACTGTACTGACAGAAGCCTCTATCTTCAACTAACACGTGTATAAACCTTGACATCCAAAGTCATGGCTTTAATTTAAAAACACACACACACATATAAACTTTACAACCAAACCATGAGTTTAATTTTAAAAGATGTCAGAGTAACTGCATAAAAATGAAGAGTACAAATCAGAACTACAGTGACTACCTAAATATGCCCCTGCATACTAAATGAATAAACTGTTTTGCAGACACTGGATATCTCCATGCTTCCACTTCATTCCCTAGCATGCAGCTGCATTTTCAATGTAATACCAACATAAGTTTCCAGTTTCTCTCACTTTCTTTTTCAGACAAATAAATGTAAATGTACAGGATGTGCATTGCAGTCGACTGCTAAAACCTACGTTAGCAGTTAGAGACTTGCATAATAATACAAGGTCTGTAAATGTCTAGGAGCTGACATCTCTACTACGCACTTTAAAAGCAACTCTTAGCTACTTTATTTTTAACTCAAAGTACTACAAAAGTATAACAAATGTACAAGCTAGCGGCACAACCGTACACAAGTCCTTCTTTAGGACCTATCACATCACTACAAGTAATCCAAAGATGCTTTCAATTAATGGATTCTTGGGGGAAATCACAGTACACAGTTTAATGGGCCTATAGTGCCATGTCACTGGGAAAATAATCTTAACAAACTTTACCTTGAAATGACACATTCTGAAGGTACCTCAGTTGAGACCAGGGGCACCCCAGCTAGTCTCAAATGGAGGAATCCTAGTAACAGTAAATGCCTAAAAAGGAACTCTACTACAGACTCATTACTTAATTAAAACAGTGTTAGCACCTTTTTATTCATATGCTAACAGTGCACCTCTGAAACCTCATTGAAAATCTAAAACGCAAAGCATATCCATCTTATAAGTGAATTAATGGACCATAGACGGTTGGGTGTGTAATAACTAGCATGACAGGACACTTGCCCTTCATCCTCGAGAATTACAACACAAGCAAGCATATGATTATTTTTTTAATGTCCATTTAGAGACTGTTCATTCAACTGACACCTAATGCTACTGCTAGCATACCTAGACTGGTGGAATTGCTATGGCCATACTTCATACCTAGACTAGTGGAAGAGCCATGGCTGTATTTCATACCTAGACTGGTGGAATAGCCATGGCCCTACTTCATACCTAGACTGGTGGAATAGCCATGGCCGTACTTCATATCTACACTGGTGGAACAGCTATGGCCGTACTTTATACCTAGACTGGTGGAATAGCCATGGCCATACTTTTATTGTGTGCTGCTGTTATGCATGACAGGTTACTACCTACAATGAGGTGTGGTCTTTGGAGAGTCTTCACCTGGACCCTAGGGCAGACAAAACCCCTACATCCACCTGTGTGCCCACCCTGGCTGCCACTGTGACCTCTGCTCTTCCTATGGCTACAGAAACAGACCACCACTCACCAAAATGTTAACTCAAACCACTACCACAAAGATAGTTGAGCAGGCAATACCTCATCACGTCTCCCTTTTCCTGGCCAACTCCAACAGATGTCCAAGACATTCATTTATTGAATTCTCTTCAATAAACTAATTAAAACTTGCAGATGGTAAATCATTAAAAAGGAATGAACTTCAGTTAAAAATGGCGCAAACTGTTTAAACATTTATTGCTGTAATCTCTAGTGAGCAACTGATAAAACTAAACTGCTTCCAGAATTACAAAGTGCATCATAAAATTCATGCATCCCTCTTATGGCAATAGGTTCATAGATTAGTACTAGGCTAACTGCCCCTGCGAGCCATTTTAAGCCTAGCCAATTATCCCCCATGAGACTCAAACCCTGTACCTTGCGTTTGCAAGGCAAACAGCTTAACCATTAGGCCACCCTATGGTACCAGTCACAAGCCTGCATCTCCTTACCTAGCCAGGGCTCCCAACTTAGCCTACTGGATGGGGGCTTCAGGAAGCAGCAATAACTTTTACCACTTCTGAACTAACCATGAGCGCAAGACAGGAGTACAAGAAGGATTCAGCCTGGTATCCATGTCACCTGTAACACCTTACTTGATTTCTTTTACCACAGTTAGAGAACAACAGATCATCTGTTTTAATTAGCTGACACTTCCTGCCATGCTGTGCCAGCACTACAGCAACCCAGCCCACCTTTTTTTAAATAAGCAGAAAGAAAAAACTTTTTTTCTTATAAGTAAAAAAAAAATATTCATCTGTAATGACAACTAACATGATATTACATTCAAATGTAGAATTCCTCAATACTCTTTATGGGATAAGCCTGAAATAAAATAATTATTTAAAATAATACATATGTACACTAAGTTAAAAGGTAGAATACTTTTCAATTGTGATCTGCATAACCAAAGTCTGGTAAAGGAAACAAACACGTTATTTAATTTAAAATGTAATGAGATATGTAGTATACTTATAGTTCTTTTACAACAATTGACAGCAATCATTTCCGAGTAAATTAGTATTGCACCCAATCCTTGTAAAAGTTAGAATCACCAAAATATTTAATATATGGCTTTAGAAATAGCAATCCTTGTTAAGATATGTATAACAGCAACTATGGTTACCACAGAAGGCACTCCCTGGACAATCAAACTGAAGCACCGACAGATATATGACTGTTATGTGGGCTTTTTTAATAAATCCCACAATGCTATACACTTGTTTACACATTTTAATGTCTTTTTTTAGTTAGTTAGTTATCTAGTTAGTTTAATTTGCCAACCAGGTCAGAATGACCTCTTCAGCTATGACTTGGGTGCCTTAAATAGCTACAGTAGAAACATGAATACATTAGATACAGTATTTGTAGCATGGTTTCAAAGTTTACAAAAATAGCAAAGCTATGATACATATCACTGCACATTGGATGAACAACAGATAAAATGATAAGGAAATGACAGATGTAGAAGAGAAATACAGACTAAAAAATAATAGGAGAATTAGAGAAAGTAGTCTGGCTAATAAAACTACACTTCTATACAACGTGTATGCACATATCCAACTGACAGCAATATCATAACATTAAATTTGCAAGAAAGCTTTAGTATGCCAGATGTATGCTTAACCTGATCCCCTGAAGTCTTTGAAGTAAGTGCAACAGTGAGAATTGATAAAGTGACTGAGTTTGTTTCTGAAGCGCTTTAATGTATGTTCTTTCCTAGTGTCAGAAGTTAAGTGATTTTATACAACTAACGTGGATTTACTGAATGTCTTCTCAGCAACTGTGTTTCCAAGCAGAAGTATTAGTAACAAAATAGTATCTGAATATGAGCCTTTCAATGTGAACGCTTGTTCTAGAACAGCTAGTAGAGTTTTGACAAGTGAGCAGTTCAGTACAATAGTTCTGAACACGTGTGCCAAACAGAAATGCGCTCTGTCTTGTTTTATTTTGCACCCTCTTTACATAATAAATTAATTTTGTGGTTGCACAACCACAGAGAAAGGGCAAAGATTAGCTATGTTGAAACTCTGTCCTGCTCCACTGCTAAGACAAAGCAATGAGAAAAGAGCCGCAAAAATGGTTTAACAAATCCCAAAACATTTAAAATACACAAAAACAATAAATTATAGTGTTGTGTAAACTGAATGATTTTCTACTGAAAATATTAAAAAATAATCATTTGTTTAAAGTGCCACTCAGCTTAAATGGCGGTATAAATAAGGCTTTGATAAGAGTATCAGCAGTAAAACATAATGGTCTTCACTAAGGTCTTTGTTCTCATTACTTCCAAGTGTGTGGCATGTGCAGTCTTGTTCTACATTGCCTGCACTGTCTGTGGAATTACTAAGCCTGACTCCTTTAAAATATATTGACACAAACTATAATCTCATTTTTTTCTTATCACATATTTTTCCCAGCATCTGGATCATTCGTACCATTCTTGTGTTGTGTGTCTCAAATACAAAAACTGCTTTACTTATTACAATATACAGTCTTTTTTCATTCCTGTTTGCTTTACTTTTATAATCTCTGTTACTGCACAATCTGATATAAGATTAACATAGTCCCCTGACATCTGATCATGTCTTTCCCCTTTCTTTTCTGCATTTATGCAATGTCTCAAGATGTAATCATGTTCACTATTTCTTTCTAATATACAACTACAACAATATTTGACATTATCCTAGTGCCCATGTTTCAGTAATTACAAGTGGTTATATTCCTACATTATTAATGCTGCTTCAAGTAGATAAGAGAACAGTAAATGTTCACAAGGTCAGGTTGCAGCATATGCCTCTTCCTCTACTAGAATTTACAGTTTGTTTCAGCTGTTCAAGTTATTTCTAGTCTATATTTGTCACAAAACGTTTGAGTCTTTCTCTCATTTCTTCTGTTAGATGTTAAATGGTGAACTAAACTCTTTAATAAAGCTTAAAAGTATGAATTGTGCCTCGTAAACTTCACAGTTCATTTGTACTACTAGGTGGAGAAATGACATTCAATGCCTTCAACTTAACTGGATATGATGACATTAATTACAAATGTAAAACCATAAAACTCAAATTATATTTCAAATTCAAATTTCTCTTTACTTTGTGTCAGATCACTTTGTTTCGGTCACAGAGGGAAGCCATGCCATCACCAGCACATTTTTTTTAGAATGCTCTAGATAGCTTGCATTAGATTTTTGAAAAATGTTACTACACAGTCTTGTTCTTTCGGCTTTTCCTGGTTAGGGGTTGCCACAGCGGATCACCTGTCCACTCATTATTGGCAGTGGAATTTTACAGTGTTGAGTTGCCAGCCCAGCGCCCAACCTTCCACAGAAGGCACACACAAGCACACACTCACACCTAGGGTCAATTTAGAGTGTCCAATCCACCTACAGCATGTCTTTGGGATGTGGGAGGAAACTGAAGCATCCGGAAGAAACCCACGCGATCACAAGGAGGACATGCAGACTCCACACAGAAGGCATCCCAGCCGAGAATCGAACCGGAGAACCTCTTGCTGTGAGGTGGCAACGCTAACCGCTGCACCACCGTGGCCGGTTAAAAATTTTACTACACAGTACACCCCAGGAATTAATCTTTTCACTTGATTAGGCATCTTGAGCTATAATATCTCAAATGCCTGATCAAAGTGTTTAACTCCTCTTAGTGGTTTCCTTTCTCCATCTGCAGTTTTCTAAAATATTCAGTTTAATGATACTGTCATCCAAGGTCTGTGAAAGTGCCTTTCCCTTCAGGGTGTCTGATTTGTTGTCAGTGTCGGTTTCTGCTTTGTTTTTCCTGTTGTGGAGTTACTATGAGAGAAGGCCATGTTGTTGGGCCTAAAAAATGCGCTGGTAATGGCATCATATATGAGAAAGTAAAATCAAAACATGGTGCTTGTTTGAGATATGCAGCTTCTGTCTGTGACCAAAACAAAATGATCTGACACAAGGTAAAGACAAATTTGAATTTGGCAGATCAGTTGTTGAGTTTTATGGTTTTATATTTTTAATTAATGTCATCATATCCAATTAAGTTGAAGCATTGCATGTCATTTTCTGCTGCTTATACTTGATCTAGCCTCTATTTAACTTTTTGCTCCAAAAGGAGAGCAATCCATTTACACAACTGAGTTACTAGCTTCAATGAATGACAGTTTCCATTGCAGACATTTAATTTTCCATTGCAGTTATTTAACTTTCTCAAGGCACTAAACTCTTCCTTACATTCAATAAGTTTTGTTTTTTATCTACAGGTCTTTTATTAATCCCAAGCAACTTTTCTGGAGAATAACTTAACAATTAAGATCCTGTTCCTAGCATTACACAAAATATTATTGTGTTTGCTATTATTAACTTGAACTTCAGTTCCAAAACAACACTTTAATGCAAAAGACATATCTTAAATGTATTTATAATTTTTTCTTAGTGGCCTTTTGTGATTCTGCCTATGACCTTGCATTTTTGATGGTGATACTATTAACTATAGTTACTTAAATACAAGGATTTATCAACATTCTAGGTTTTTGATTCATTATAAGCTCAGTTACTGTTTAGTGTTTTATGCATTAATTAATTTGCTGTATAGCTCATTTTTTTTTTTTTTTTTTTTTTACAGTTATGGTCATTAGATTTCTTTTTTAGGCATGGCAAATTCTGAAAATTTTTGAAATATATCTTTACATGTTGGTATCCGATATATATTTTCTGAAAGCCAGGTGTTCATTTCTATGATATGAGCTTTTGCAAATCGGCAATATGATAAAAGTTTTTTTACAAAAATAAAACAAGCTTTACATCTAACTAGAAATGTTCCTTGTAAGGTAGCAAAATCTACAGTATCTGCACAAAGTACACAAAAAATTACTGTCATGACAACTTCCACAGAGGATTATAATCAGGGCTCCAATCATAAAGATTTAAACCCTTCGTTCTGCCCTTTTTGGCAGCAAGAAGTGTCTTATAATTTTAAAAGCTGTTTTAGGTTCCCACCACTGGTCTGTGCTAGCCATTGTACATGCTCAAGTTTGAAACTAGAGCATACGACAAATCTATGCCATGTATAACAAAACTTATTATGCATCTCTTTGATGTCAGCAAGGTACATAAAAAGCATGGCTATCCTTTCCTAAATTAAGAGTACAATCTACAACACCATTATTAAATGACCTGCTACCAAACAAAATATGGAAGGTGAACCAGAGATAAACTGATGACGAAAACAAAACAAGCTAAAAAGCATAACCATTCGAAGTAATGGGTATGCAAAATAAGTAGACAGGGGAAGAAAGAATTCATTAGAAGGAAACATAGTGAAGGTGAGTTTAGGATAAGTAGAAACATATAAAAGGTAGGAAAATGTAGTACTAAATGCAGTAGTAAAAAGAGGGCTTTCATGGAGGATAGGAAAAAATGTGTGTCAACAGCAGGATAAGGATAATGAAGCACAGAAAAGCTGGGGCAAAAAGGATGAGCACAGAGGCTAAGAATGGCAATAATTTTAATTTTACTACCCATCACAAAAAAGAAATATGTGGAGAAAGAAATGGGAAATTGTACAGCAAAACAGAGGTAGAACTGGTACTCACTACAAATTTGCAAAATGCCAATAAGTGATATTTAAAAAAAGTTCCAAAGGAAAAAGCAAACCTGCATATGATCATATATGCAAATAAATAACCTAGCAGGTAAAACAGCTGAGGCAAAGCCAAGGCTTGACATCAAACACACTGGTAAATTACTTTCAGAAACTCTACCCATGCTTTTTGCAACTAATGAATTTAAAGAATGAATAGTGGAACTCAGCTTCCTTAAAACAAAAAAACATCCTATTTGTTGATCACTGATTCACCAGCTCTATTTTCCCAATACTGCGCTTCCCTGACCATGTTTGCAATTAAAATTACGTAACTGTGAGAACACAGGTCATGTGAGTACTTTGGTCATCCTGTTACGTGTTTCCACTTTCCAACTGGTAATGACACTGTAGAGTTAGTAAATTTAAACAAGGAAGGTTTGAGGAGGCTATTCCCCACAAAGAAGGCTTGCCCCATTATGCACTGTTACTAAAACTACTGAAAAAGCCAGCAATAAGAAAACTCATAAAATATACGTTAGCACATGATCAAAGTTTATGATAAAATTGGAAGTAAACATTCAGTAATTAAGTTATGCACTGTGGCTTATACTTTTCATTAGAAACAGCAATAAAGTAAAAGTTCAGTTCTTTTTGACTAAAATAAAAATCAGCAGTTATGTCCATCCATCCATACATGAATGAACACTTACTTTATTTTTTTCCTCTCAGTCACTTAATAATTTGCCTAAATGATAAAAAGCCATTCGCTTGCAATTTCAGGAACAAAAAACACGGACTTTAATTTTAACCATTTGTCCAGAGCAACAGCATTAATGTATTGTAAATGGAATGAAAAATAACATGATACATACGTGTGTGTGTGTGTGTGTGTGTGTGTGTGTGTGTGTGTGTGTGTGTGTGTGTACTGGTCTATGCCAGAAACTCGATTTTTCAGATACTCAGAATTCATATTTCGAGATGAAAAACGTCCTATTTGTTGATCACTGATTCACCAGCCCTATTTTCCCAATACTGCACTTCCCTGACCATGTTTGCAATTAAAATTATGGAACTGTGAGAACACAGGTCATGTGAGTACTTTGGTCATCCTGTTACATGTTTCCACTTTCCAACTGGTAATGACACTGTACAGTTAGTAAATTTAAACAAGGAAGGTTTGAGGTGGCTATTCCCCACACAGAAGGCTTGCCCCATTATGTACTGTTACTAAAACTACTGAAAAAGCCAACAGTAAGGAAACTCATAGTAAATACGTTAGCACATGACCAAAGTTTATGACAAAATTGGAAGTAAACTTTCAATAATTAAGTTACGCACTGTGGCTTACACTTTTCATTAAAAACAGCAATAAAGTAAAAGTTCAGTTCTTTTTGACTAAAATAAAAATCAGCAGTTATGTCCATGCAGCCATACATGAATGAACACTTATTTTATTTTTTTCCTCTCAGTCACTTAATAATTTGCCTAAATGACAAAAAGCCATTAGCTTGCAATTTCAGGAACAAAAAACACTAACTTCAATTTCAACCATTTGTCCAGAGCAACAGCATTAATGTATTGTATATGGAATGAAAAATAACATGATACATAAGTGTGTGTGTGTGTGTGTGTGTGTGTGTGTGTGTACTGGTCTATGTCAGAAACTCGAGTTTTCAGAAACTCAAAATTTGTATTTCGAGATGATATGATAAAGTTTCTGAAAACCTGAACTTCAAAAAACAACAAAAATCTACCTTTTTCTCTACATTTTAGAAGAGCGCATGCCCCCTGCACCCCCCATGTGGGGGCTGTGCCCCACACCTCCCCTGCATATTATATATACTCAACTCCGAGATTGCACTACAGTGGGGAAAAGGCTAAATTCCTCAATGATGATCACTGTACCTCAATCTCCATTCAAAAGCTTGGAGGTTTTTGAGTCTTGACCATATCAATTTCAAGTTTCTGAAAACTTGAGCTTCTGATAGGGACCCATACACACACACACACACACACACACACACACACACACACACACACACACTGGATGCAAAAAGTGTACACACCCTTGTTAAAATGCCAGGTTTTTGTGATATAAAAAAAACGAGACACAATAAATCATTTCAAAACTTTTCCCACCTTTAATGTGATCTATAACCTGCACAATTCAATTGAAAAACAAACAAATCTGTTATGGGAATAAATATAAAAAATAAAAAAGGTACAATAAGACGGTTGCATAAGTATGCGCACTCAAACTACTACTTTGTTGAAGCACCTTTTGATTTAATTTCAGCATTCAGTATTCTTAGGTACACACCTGCCATCAATTAAAGAGACCCTGATTAACCCCAAATAAAGTTCAGCTGTCCTAGTAGGATTTTCCTGACATTTAATTACTTGCCTGCTACAGCAAAAGCCATGGTTCGCAGAGAGCTTACAAAGCATCAAAGGGATCTCACTGTTGAAAGGTATCAGTCAGGAGAAGGGTACAAAAATACTTCCACAGTATTAAATATACCATGGAACACAGTGAAGACAGTCATCAAAAAGTGGAGAAAATATGGGACAACAGTGATGTTGCAAAGAACTGGATGTCCCTCCAAAACTGATGAAAAGACAAGACAAAACCTGGTCAGGGAGTCTGCCAAGGAATTTCTGGCAAGTACTGGTTGTATACTACATGTAACAACAATCTCCCATATTCTCCATATGTCTGGACTATGGGATAGGGTTGCAAGACAGACACCTTTTCTTACACAGAAAAACATCCAGGCCCAGCTAAAATTTACAAAACAATACATCATGTCTCCCAAAAGCATGTGGGAAAATGTGTTATGGTCTGATGAGACCAAGGCTGAATCTTTTGGCCACAATTCCAAAAGGTACGTTTGGCGCAAAAACAACAATTTGCATCACCAAAAGTACACCATCCCCATGGTGAAGCATGGTGGTGGCAGTATCATGTTTTGGGGTTGCTTTTTTTCAGCTGGAACTGGGGCTTTAGTCAAGCTGGAGGGAATTATGAACAGTTCCAAATACCAGTCACTTTTGGCCAAAAACCTTCAGGTATCTGCTAGAAAGCTGAAAACGAAGAGGAATTTCACCTTTTAACACAGCAATGACCCCAAGCACAAATTACAGTTTTGGAATGGCTAAGCCGGAGCCCAGACCTAAATCCAATAGAAAATCTGTGGGGTGACTTGAAGAGGGCTGTACACAAGAGCTGTCCTTGCAATCTGACAGATTTGGAGAACTTTTGCAAAGAAGAGTGGGCAAATATTGCCAAGTCAAGATGTGCCATGCTGATAGACTGAATGCTGTAATTAAATCAAAAGGTGCTTCAACAAAGTATTAGTTTAAGGGTGTGCACATTTATGCAACCAGCTTATTGTAAGTTTTTTATATTTGTTCCCCTAATAGATGTATTTGTTTTTCAACTGAATTGTACAGGTTATAGGTCACATTAAAAGTGGGAAAAGTTTTGAAATGATTTATTGTGGTCTCATTTTTTATATCACAAAAAGCTGCCATTTTAACAGAGGTTAGTACAATTTTTATATTCAATATATATATATATATATATATACACACACACACACACACACACACACACACACACACATACATGCTTGTGTGTGTGTGTGTGTATATATCAATGTAAATAAAATGTATGTATAGGTGTATACACATATTTCAGTACAGTAATATGTTAATTTGTAGAAGACAAGAACCAGAAATAGTAGCTTCTCAGTTAAAAGTAAAAGGACACAGATACATTGCTATCAGAAAGGGGAAGACTCCACACTATGTGCATTTGCAAAGTAGCTACCACTTTGAGGGCTCCAAGGAAAAGAAAATCAGAACTTCTTTATTCTTTGTCTTCTTCCCAACATCTATCCCCATAACTGTTTATGTTATTTTCCACCTGATCTGGCCAGTGTCACACTTTTTACTGAAGTAACAGTCCAAGTTCCTTCAGCTAATCTTCTCAGGCATACATCCAATGGCATGTCTGCATAATTTCAAACAGATAATGTATTATTTGTTTAAACATTAGACATATGTATACCACTTTCTTCACAAGGAAAGCCATTGGGTGGTTCTCCATCCTTAATTAAAAAGTCAGGGCATATAAACATCAAAAATTCAGAAAAATAACATAACATCTGTAGAAAACTAAGAATAAGGAAGCCCATAAACTAAATTCCTAACAAACATAGATTAAAACAACATGCCAGTCTCCAGTTGTATGTCACAGAGTGATGTTGCTCGTGTTGATGCAAATGATGTCAACAGCTCCACCCAGTGAATGTTGTTTTATTTTTGGCTTTTTTCCGGTTAGGAGTTGCCACAGCGGAACTCTGGTCCGCTAATGATTGGCAGTCGATTTTTATGGTGCTGAGGTGCCAGCCCAACTCCCAACCTTCAACGAAGGCATGCCCATTCACGCAAGTGTTTCAAACGCCACTCGACTGTGGGGAGGATATGCAGACTCCACACAGAAGGCGCTCCAGCCAAGAATCGAATGGTAGAACCTCTTGCTGTGAGGTGATACTGGCAAAAATCCTCTGTGCAATATAAGGTGTAAACACACTAGAGTCTCTGTTGTAGATTTAAGTGTGCTTTAGTTCTAGTGCAATAACACAAACTCAGAAAAATTAAAATAAAGTAGTTCAAATTGCTCACAGTAAGTTAAGTGACTACAGACTCTCAGATGAAAACAAAAGTCCTTATGACTCCTTTGTGGGTACTGCAAACTCAGGTCAAGCTGCTTTCCATCTTCAGTAAAATATACAACAAAACCCATAGCTAAGCTTCCAGTTCTTCACAGGAAAATCCAAAGGAAAGCATGTGATGCTCTACATGTTAATTCAAATGGTATATATATCTTTTTGTACACCCCCAGATTCCTCCTATTAGTCTTCACAGAAAGTCTCCACTCCTGGTTTATAAATTCCTCTATGAGAGAAGTCAGTGTCTCTCTCTGTCTCTCTTTCTGGACCTCCTTTTCATAAGATGGGGTTATGAACTCATACTCTCAGGGCATATATGAGGAATTTTCCTCCCAGAGTGTCTCAACACCACTGTTTATCATGCCCTACAATGTTCTCTAAGGGCATGATATTATATGACCCTACAGCTCACACCAGTAGGTATACGCAAAGGCGGCCAGCCAGATCCCACCTTGGCTGGCCCAGAAACTCAATGGTACTCCACCAATTCACTGTCTTGCAACATGTCCAACCTGGGAGCAGGCATAGTGCCTCAGTTTCTTTTGGTCATATGCAGTCTTTTTTTTTTTTTTTTTTTTTAACAGACTTCTATTTCACAGTCATCAGTTTGGTCAAAACCTTTGTTTGCATGTTGGAAAGACCGGTTTCCATTGTTAATGAGATGGCCTGTACTAATAGTGTGGGCAATCACTGACAACCTATGTTAATCCAGTGAAAGGTGTTACTTCACCTCTGTATTGTACTGTTTTCTGGACCAGCAAAGTCTACAGATATTAGAAGAGAAAAATGCCAAAAAGTGTCAAATATTACAAATAACTTCCACATTTTAAACTAATGCTGGCAAAAACAGAGAAAGTAAAGGAGGAGGTAAAAACTACCAAGCTGATACCAAACAGTAGAAAAAAATGCTACACTGCAGTAAACAAAAACAGGCAAAGGTAAAAAAATCAAAAACTGATCTGTGAACAACACTGGTACGTACTTTCAGTTGTTAGGAGAAAATAGCAAGGGACATCATATGGAAAAGAAGGACAGCACAGACTAAGAGGAGAAACTATAAGAAAAATTGAATAAAGATGTGAAACATGAAACATGTGGATGACTGGAAGCAACAGTGGGGAAAAATAATTAATTGGTGTGTAGGATAGGGTTTGCACTGCAGATTAAAAAGATGAGAGGGCTTTCATGAACAAAATGGGTTGGTGGAGAGAAGCTACAGGTAAGCAAGGGATTAACTATTTCCTGGATGTCTAAAAGTACTTCTTTGTAGAGGGGGTTGTGAATCCATGGATCACAGCGAATGTGGAAAGGGCACACAAAAAGGAATCCGAGACAGCACTGGAAAGTTAAAAAAATCAGAAGAGAGGAAGTTAAAATGGAGTGGCAGTAGACAGTAGAAAAACACTTAAAGGCAGACTAATAGGTTATCTCTATATGCTGTCAGGTAAATGACATGCAAAGCTGACCTTATGGAAAATGAAGAGTCAATGTATGGATAAAAGTATATCTATTTCTTAATATACATTCGAGAGTGTATTTTATTCTTTGATGCAGGGGATAGTCCCCAAAATATCACTTTCTTAAGAATAATATATACACTACTATGTGTGATTACCAACTTGAGATGAAATAACAAGGCTAAAAGATTACACTACAGAAACAAACAGGTAAAGCGAATAATACAGAGCAAATGGATGTGACATATATAAATTGTGTAGTTTGTTTCAGAGGATTTTTTAGGACTACTATAGTACTTATACTTTCAAATAACATAGAAAACTAAATTCAGAAGCAAAGTAACTAGAGTATAGAAAACCCGAAAGTGTGTCTGTGCATCTTCAAAGTTCAAAACACTGTAAAAGGAAATAGCTCACAGTGTGATATTCTCAATTCCGCCCCAGAATAAAAAGTAGTAATTTGACCAGCTAATCCACTGAAGTTAAAAACAAATTTATTATATACAGAAACCTTATATAAAACTGTTGGTTAAGCACTTTCTCGTTTAACATCACAATGGACTTCATCAGAACCATATTCCAAACATTCATCTCCCTTAAATACACTTTATAATTATCAATTAAAGATTGAATTAAATTGACTTAAGTCATTTAAAGGTCATTACTTTAAAGGTGAATATTTATCTTGGTAAATTTTCTTCAAATGAAAAAACTATAAATCTTAGAATGAATTTGTTCAGGAGGATAAAACGAATATAAAGGCCTTGGTGTTCAAAAAATGTAAAATAAGAACCTAAATTTGCATTACAAAGGTATGAAATAATCAAATGTTACTAAATGGTTGTTCATTACAAAATGCATCACTTTTGTTAAAAATCTATGTGATAAATAATAACAAAACACCCAACTTAAACATCCAAAAATGGTAAGAAGTCATACTTTGCCTGCCTTAATTTTCAGGGCTGGGAGAACAGAAATCTGTTTATTAAGTTATGGGCAGTTAGAAGTGTCTAATCTAAGTTGCCAAATCATCTAAATAAGTTCCCATGACCCTCCTCTTTCACTGTGTGGCACAATTTCCAAAAAAAACAAATATTTTTCTTTTAAATTGCAACAAACCCTTTTATGCTTGTACAAAGAACAGTTGGTGTTTTCTTTCGTTAAGTCATAGTTGTGTTCATAAAATTCACTGGTGTAGTTGTCTCTGTTTTACCAATGTAAAAATTCTCACAGGCAGAACATACTGCAATATATGCCCAGCCCTTTAGTTGCACAGTTCCCTTTCACTAGATTAATAAATGTTTTGTTAATGTGCATCTTTTCAGTCTGAAAAATAAAGCAGCACTGAATGCATGTTTCATAGGGGCGTGTGCCTCCTGTGCATTTAATATTATCTGTGTTTTTCTCCACTAACATCTTCAAGTGTTTTCCCAGTCGTAAAAGTGAACAAAGACGTTTCTCCAATCATCTCAAACAATTTAGTATCAATTTTAAAAATGTTCCAGTTATTCCTAATAACAGATTTCACCTCTTTAGCCATATTGTCATATTTGATTATGTAGGAGTTAGAATAACTTCCTATAGTATTAACTCCTTTATTACACCCTATAGTATTAACTCCTTTATTACACCCTATTCTATACTGTGTGTTACTCTCTGAACCCAGTAATGGGTTTTACTTACTACCCCACCCACTGTACACCTCTTTTGCTATATTATTTAGTAATTGCTCTGGGAAACCCATCTCTATGAACATTTGGATGATCTTATCCAACTCTATTTTCAATAGACTAATGTTTGAGCACATATTCACAGCCTTAATAAGCCGCCCTTTGAATACATTCTTTTTAATGTGAAAGAGGTAGAAACTATTATATTGTAGGTAGCTGTTACAGAAGGTCTCCTTTCAAAAACTGTTGAGTCAAAACAGTTCAGATCAAAATTTTTAATTATAGAGACATCTAAGCAGTTAACTACCTGTGTAGCTTGTTGATAAGTTTGTTAATGTAATAAAGGAATTCACTAACTTCTGCCTCTGAGGAGGTTCATAAAATGAAGATATCATCTAGGTATCTAAAATATGACTTCCAACAAAGTTTATACTTGGAACTGAGAATGAACAGTCTTCCCCATGTGTACATAACTAAATTTGCATATAGTGGGGCACAAGTGGCTCCCATAGCAACTCCACTCTTTTACCTAAAATATTCTCCATCAAAAAAGACAAAATTATTTAACAGTACAAGTTCCAGAAAATCACTTAAAAGGTTAATAGTCCCTTGGTCTAACTGAGTAAGTTCTAATAAAGCTGTACTGAACATGTCTATCCCATCCTTATGCGGAATGCTAGTGTACAAGTCAAAAACATCTATAGTCAGAAAAATACAATCTATGGAAATGTGACTTTATTAAAAAAAATACCTGGAATCCCTTAAAATATGTGATGTATTCTTTAACACATCCTTTAAAACACGGTCAATAAAGACCGCCATTGCATATGTTTTGGACCCTTGTAATGCTACACTGACTCTATATGGTAGTTTTGAGTCTTAATGTACTTCAGGGATTCCAAAAACAGATGAAATGAGTAGGAATTTAGAGACAAAAAATCTATAAGTATCCAAGGGAATTACCCCTTGCATTATGTTGTAAGAAAAAATAATCTTTTCTGTATGCAATATTCATCTCATTTTTAGAAATTGTTGTGTATTTGTCAATATCATATAAAACATTAAACATTTTACTGATGTAATCTAACTTGTCCACTAGTACCACCCCCAATCGTGTTTCATTACTCTGATAGATTTATTTCCTATGAGCGTTTTTAATACTAATCTCTCTTCTTTAGTTAAATTATCATAAAATCATTCTTTATTTTTTATAAAGTTCATAGAGGTCCCTCTCACAACTTTTTCATAATGTGTTATGGTGGGATCTTGTTCCATATTATCATCTATTCCATCATTCTGGCAAATTATAATATAACAAACTGTTTAATGTGAATTAGTATTAACAATAGAAACATCCCCAACTTTAAAATTCTTCATGTTTTTAATGTTTTTAGGCATAGAATAAGCATGGTTACTTTTACAGCCTTTTTCATCCCTCAAATGTATTTTCTAATGAACAGGCATTTATTAACATTTGATTGTTTTATACCTTTGTGAATTTAGGTTCTCATTTTACATTTTTTTTAATACTAATGTCTTTTTATTCTTTTACCTTCCTAAACAAATTAATTCTAGGATTTATAGTTTTTCATATCAAGAAAATTAAAAGTAATGACACCTATTATTGGGAAAACAGAAGTTTAGTTTGTACTAATGAAGGTTCTAGTTCAGAGTCTGTACCTTTAAATGACTTAATTCAATTTAATTCAATCTTTAACTGATAATTATAAAGTGTATTTAAGGGAAATGAATGTTGGGAATATGGTTCTGATGAAGTCCATTGTGACGTCAAAGGAAAAAAGCAATTAACCAACAGTTTTATATAAGATTTCTGTATATAAATCTGGTTTTCACTTCACTGGATAGGCTGGTCGAATTATTACTTTTGATTCTGGGGCTGGAATTGAGAATTCTTTTCCTGGTAGAACACTAAGTGCGCTATTTATTTTAATTAGAGTATAGCTTGTGTAATTTTTTCCTGGCAGAAATCACCATAATAAAATAAACGTCCTCATCCAACTCTCTTAATTTTAAACTAGTAAAATGTGCAATTTCCAGTGAATTATTTGAAATGGTTTTGCTTTATAATAAAGTACACTTTTAAATGTATACATTTGCATTTCAGTGTTGGCATACTAATTTGCTAAACAGCTTTTTCAATCTGTATTTTATTACACATTGCATGGACATATTAAGGTTTGCTGTTATGAATGCTAAGCTGCAATTTCAATAAACATCTTAAATGCTCAGGAGTAATGAGGCTTTGTCATACAAACTCATTTCAGACCCTGTGTTTCTTATACATATTTATTCATATATATATATATATATATATATATATATATATATTTTTTTTTTTTTTTTTTTTTTTTAATTTAAAGCCAACACATTATACTCTAATGGTACTCCCATAATCAGAAATGTAGTTATAAGAAGCACATTCATGAATCTGCCACTCTTTACAATGTGCTGTTTTTACTAGCATCTTAAGCTCCTTGTTAAATCAAACCACAATAA
Source organism: Protopterus annectens (assembly GCF_019279795.1). Classification (NCBI taxonomy): domain Eukaryota; kingdom Metazoa; phylum Chordata; order Ceratodontiformes; family Protopteridae; genus Protopterus; species Protopterus annectens. Next base: position 311,194,386 of record NC_056743.1, on the reverse strand, counting down.
GCTAATTATTACATTTTTACTGAGCTCATTCAAAAGAAATGCATGGAAAGTATTATTCTGATAGTTAGAAAAAAATCATGCTGCAGGCATCTTCCATTTACTTTCTTCTTCTACAAGTTATAACTAAACATATTCATTCGGATGCGTTTTTTTTTTCTCTTCGCAGTCCCTTTATCATTATCCTTGGCTTACATTTCCATTCTGATCACTGACTTGTAAGTAGCTTCTGTATTGTTTCATTGCCTTTAGTTATAGCTTTCCAGTCCTATCTGGCTTCTCCAGTCTTTTCATAATCATTTCCTTATGAAGCCTGCAACGTATATCCTGTTTGACTGTTTAGGGTCTGTGTTTTTACAAAATCCACAGCCAGCCCACTCAACCCAAACTTGAAGATAGGCATGCATTCTCTACTTATTTATAGTGTAGACTGGGAAGTTGATGCAAATAGAAATAACACAGAGGATTATGACTTTAAGAGCAAAATTTGAGAGGTGGACCTCGGCATCCATGTCAAGAACACATAATCCAGTGTTCTGATCAGAGACCCAATCATAATTCTTTGCAGTCCACTTTGCTTTACCTGTTCCATGTATAACCAGTTAAGAAAAAATGTATGGAGATACAAAGTGTTTTACTGTCGGTCAAAGTCAATACAAACCTTTAGTGCTGCTAAGCAGACAGTGCCCAAAAAAAATGTGCCCCTCTGTGAAACTAATGGCTTTAAAAGCTGTTAAGATATTCATTCTGCCACAGTTGCTTTACCTTCAGCCATCTTTGTTGATTGGCAGTCTGTGCTGTCAGTCCCAAGTGCAAGACCCAATCGGTTTTGATGAGCACCACTAAGTGCTGTTAAGATCGGGTCTTGTTCAAGTGTAATCACAGCAGCTCATGCACTTCATCAGCAGTTTGCTTTCCTACATCACAAGCAAGACTGTTGTTCCAGCTCTTTCTCCTTTGTACAGGAAGTATAACACAACATGAAATGCAATATACTTGATTCAATAAGTTTGGTTTGCAATCTATGAGAAAGTATTAATCACCAATGACATTAAAATAATGAACAGTTTAACTTTTATTTATTTATTTTTGAGTAGATGCCAGCTTCTTTGGTAATGTATTACACATGAGAAGTTATGTATCAATGTTCCTTTGTTTATTTATCATATTCATTCTACTCTTTGCAATGTTATGTCTTCTAACAGTTGATAAGTAATGTTAATAAAATACAAAAAACTTCATTTGCTGCTATATCTTCAATATTTTAGGAATGCTTACAATGGTTTTGGAAACAAGATAATGCAAAATGGTGCAGGCCTAATACATATCATAGCTGTCCACTAAACACAACAAAGTAGACAATGTGACAGATGCATTTTAACAATTCTTACAATACACTACACTTATAAATAAAACTTACTCTTGTCTTTTTTTCCTCATTTTCCCTATATGCTATAAAGCATGTACTGGTTACAATTTTCAAGAAGGTTGATTTGGGCATATAGTTCCCTCTTAACAAAAAATAACCTGTTAAGATTTACTTTTCAGGTTACTTTATTCATCAAGGAAATACACACAAACCAAAATATTATTCTTCAATGTATAACTTTTCTGATATGCAATACATGTGAGAAGTTATGTACCAGTGTTCCTTTATTAATCACAATGATAAAAAATACAAACTTCATTTGCTTCCAGCTGTACATCTGCAATTCAGTTGCACAACCAAACTGCATTAACACAAGCACTAGTTTAGATGGTTTTAAGAACAGCTGTTTTGGTATATTGGCAGGCTAGAGGGGCATTAATGCCCATGCCCAAAATATTTGTATGTATGTATATATGTAACTGGGGGTTCCTCCCATTCCAGTGTCCTAAGAATGTCAGGGATTGATTGATTTTATTCATTCATTCATTAACTGGGTGGAGCAAGACTCAAAGTCACAAAACGGGCAAATACAATGAGCAAAATTATTTACACAGACAAATACAGGAATGCAAGAATACATACAAACAAACAAGAAGCAAAACTATGCATAAAAGCACTAAATTACTAAGATATCTATGCACGTACATGTGTGTGTGTATGTATACATACACACAGTCAGAAAATCACTGTAATTTACAGAAAATAAAACATACTTATTTCATATTTTATCCAGAAATACAGCAAATCAGGAAATAACTGCCAGCTGATCGGCAACCAGTAAATACAAACATGAGTTTATTATAAATTTTTACTGAAGTAACAAGTAAAAACTACATATTTTGCAATCAAACATTGCATGATAAAAGCACATTTACTGAAAAAATATATAATATAATTTGTGTGTGTGTGTGTGTGTGTGTGTGTGTATATATATATATATATATATATATATATATATATATATATATATGCATATATAGGTTTACTATCAAAACGTGGAAAATCAAAACATTTTTCCACAAAATGATCGACTCGTGTATCCAAATTTGGTAATTGTGAATTACCAAAATGTCACAGATAGTAACCAGAGAATTGACATTTGAATATAGGAAGTTCCAAACAGAAGTACAGAGAAAAAAATAAACACTGACAAAGTCAAGGGAACATAATCAGTGTAATTCACTCAACTAAATGCAAATATTATGCTGCTGCTGTTCAGCTCTCCATTTTCAATAAATACATCTTCATAAAATAAAATCCTGATATCCTAGTGTAAATGCAATTTGCAACGAAACCAAGAAATTAACTGTCAAGACAGAATTATGCAAAAATAGAAGCAGAATTTAGGAGTCATGATTCCATCAATGGTATTGTGCCTTTTAACAAGTCTTTTTTTTTTTTTTAATCTGTGATCAGTTTCAAAAAAGGAAGTGGGATCCTGGACAAAGGAAGGCAGTGATCCTGAATATTTAATAACTCCAGGATGAGAGTCATTCACAGTGACAGTGTCACTGAAATCCGTGAAATAACAGGGTATCATTTTTCTTTATTATAAAGGGAAAAAGTTATTCAATAGTCTGTAATGTGCAGTTAAACTGTGCAGATTTCCAACAGTTTCTTTTTTTAATGTTGTTCATCAAAACCACATGCACTTTAATTCTGACAGCTGGTGGGGTACTGCAGTGTATTTTTTTTCTTTTTTCCACTGTTGTGTGACCATGGAGTTTATGAGTTGATATCACCCAAAGCTGGTAAAGCATAAAGCAAAACAAATATATTGAGGTATATTTCCTGTATTCTAGCTATGGGACAGTGGTAGATATGGTAACTGCCAGTTTCTTAAAAGTGGACAACTGTCAATGTCGTACACTAAAGCAGCTAGAGTAGGTAGACTGGGTAATCCCTGTACAAAAAAAAATCCCAGACAAAATTATAATTTCTTTATATCTTATCTTATCTTTCAAGCACACTATTCTCCATTTCAGGTATAGGGCACTGACAGATTCAATAACTAGAATCATGTCCTCAGGTATCAAATGGGTGACACTGAGAGACTGCAAACCATCCAGTTCTCTTGTTTGTCAATATGAAAGTCTGTATTGAGGAATGGTTATCACA